>NC_054375.1:159597145-159778064 GCF_017654675.1 Xenopus laevis
GGGAATCAGTAGAGAAAAACATGGTGGCCACTGGGGAATCTTTCCTGACACGTTTTCCCAGCTAAAGGGCTGCAGGTCCGGTGATACAGAACCCAAAATCATCATTTGCAGCATTTCTTGCTTAACAGTTTGTTAAGTGTTAGTTCCCCTTTAAGGGCTGTAACGGAACACTGAGAGTGGATAACCCCTTACAATAACATTGCTGAATTCCCAGAGAGGTGTTACCCCTGCAGGAGACCAGGATATTTCAGGCAGAGTGAGTGGCTCCCCTGCAGAGCTTACACTCTAACGTGTATGTGGGTGTATGAGGGGCTTGTGGATAAGACAAGGGGGGCAGTGTCATATAAACTCTACTGTATGTGTTTCTCCAGCTCCCCATGCAGGGGGCCTCCTATTCAATCTACCGTGGGGCGGAGGATGAGGAGGAACTGCACATTGAGGAGCCGTCAGGAAACCCCAATAACTCACATGGGAGAAAGAAAACCTCTCGACTGTCGCCCACCCTCCAGAAATACATCATCGGCATCGTTCTTGTAGCGTTTGTGGGTCAGTATATTATACGGGCTGTACCATTTGCCCCCATAAATGCCCAAGTGTGGGGCTCCTCTACAGTCATGCTGATGGAATCCCCCCTCCTCCACATACAACTGTCTGCTACTTACTGTATAGACTGCCTGTAGGTTACCCTTCCCCCACAGTTACCCCTAAACTCACTGATAAGTCTGTGTGTAAGTGATATGAGAGACTCAGTACTACTATACGCAGCTGGATGTGAGTGATAGAATGTTGCACGTGGGTGTGTTTATAGTGTGATTTCCCAATCTCTACCCCTCCCCCGTGTACAAACATTGGGCAGACCGAGTGTCTTGTGCCACATACAGATCAATAGGGTTGTGTTTGTATTGGGCGCCCGCTGGTCTCATCAACTGCCCACCACCAACCTCCCTTTGTACATAGGAAAGTGGGGGCAGAGGGTGGGGGTACATTCTCTCATGGGGTTCTGTATTTAAGGTTCCACATTAGGGAGTAAAATAGTTGTTGTGGGAAGAAGTTGTACTGGCACTTACATACATTAGACAGGTACAAATAAAGTTACACATACATTAGACAGGTATAAGGAAGGGACGGATGCCTTTTTACTGATTTTATCCAAGGACTGGTCTGGTTTCCATTTTGGGGTCAGAAGGGAGTTTTCCGTTGGAAGTTGGTGGGGAATATTTATCATGAAGGTCGGGATGTTCTATTTATTACCAGCAGGGAAACCCTCACTCTCAGTCATTGTCACTGAATAAAGTGGGAGATAGGTGACCAGTACCTTTATCGAGCCCTTGTTTCATTGTGTCCTACAGCCTTTATACTGGGGTTTGTGGCAACAAGGAGACCCTGCGCCTCATGTGACTATAACACAGCAGAGCTGTCCCAAGATAAAGACCCCTATGAATCATGGGACCAACAAGACCCCACCAACATGGACTGGAACGACCTCAGAGACCTACTCAGGAAATACCTGCGGGATGGTCAGATGATTAATGATGTCATCAGGTGATGTAAAGAGATAGTACTTCTGGGTGTCTGTCCCTCCCCCTGCAGGGTGATACAGTGACACAGACAGAAGGAGAGTCCCTCCCCCTGCAGGGTGATGCAGTGACACAGACAGAAGGAGAGTCCCTCCCCCTGCAGGGTGATACAGTGACACAGACAGGAGAGTCCCTCCCCCTGCAGGGTGATACAGTGACACAGACAGAAGGAGAGTCCCTCCCCCTGCAGGGTGATACAGTGACACAGACAGAAGGAGAGTCCCTCCCCCTGCAGGGTGATACAGTGACACAGACAGAAGGAGAGTCCCTCCCCCTGCAGGGTGATACAGTGACACAGAGAGAAAGAGAGTCCCTCCCCCTGCAGGGTGATACAGTGACACAGACAGAAGGAGAGTCCCTCCCCCTGCAGGGTGATACAGTGACACAGACAGAAGGAGAGTCCCTCCCCCTGCAGGGTGATACAGTGACACAGACAGAAGGAGAGTCCCTCCCCCTGCAGGGTGATACAGTGAGACAGACAGAAGGAGAGTCCCTCCCCCTGCAGGGTGATACAGTGACACAGACAGAAGGAGAGTCCCTCCCCTGCAGGGTGATACAGTGACACAGACAGAAGGAGAGTCCCTCCCCCTGCAGGGTGATACAGTGACACAGACAGAAAGAGAGTCCCTCCCCGTGCAGGGTGATACAGTGACACAGACAGAAGGAGAGTCCCTCCCCCTGCAGGGTGATACAGTGACCCCTTCAGAAGGAGAGTCCCTCCCCCTGCAGGGTGATACAGTGACACAGACAGAAGGAGACTCCCTCCCCCTGCAGGGTGATACAGTAACACAGACAGAAGGAGAGTCCCGCCCCCTGCAGGGTGATACAGTGACACAGACAGAAGGAGACTCCCTCCCCCTGCAGGGTGATACAGTAACACAGACAGAAGGAGAGTCCCACCCCCTGCAGGGTGATACAGTGACACAGACAGAAGGAGACTCCCTCCCCCTGCAGGGTGATACAGTAACTCAGACAGAAGGAGAGTCCCGCCCCCTGCAGGGTGATAGTGAGACAGACAGAAGTAGAGTCCCTCCCCCTGCAGGGTGATACAGTGACACAGACAGAAGGAGAGTCCCTCCCCCTGCAGGGTGATACAGTGACACAGACAGAAGGAGAGTCCCTCTCCCTGCAGGGTGATACAGTGACACAGACAGAAGGAGAGTCCCTCCCCCTGCAGGGTGATACAGTGACACAGACAGAAGGAGACTCCCTCCCCCTGCAGGGTGATACAGTGACACAGACAGAAGGAGAGTCCCTCCCCCTGCAGGGTGATACAGTGACACAGACAGAAGGAGAGTCCCTCGCCCTGCAGGGTGATACAGTAACACAGACAGAAGGAGAGTCCCTCCCCCTGCAGGGTGATACAGTAACACAGACAGAAGGAGAGTCCCTCCCCCTGCAGGGTGATACAGTGACACAGACAGAAGGAGAGTCCCTCCCCCTGCAGGGTGATACAGTGACACAGACAGAAGGAGAGTCCCTCGCCCTGCAGGGTGATACAGTAACACAGACAGAAGGAGAGTCCCGCCCCCTGCAGGGTGATACAGTGACACAGACAGAAGGAGAGTCCCTCCCCCTGCAGGGTGATACAGTAACACAGACAGAAGGAGAGTCCTTCCCCCTGCAGGGTGATACAGTTACACAGACAGAAGGAGAGTCCCGCCCCCTGCAGGGTGATACAGTGACACAGACAGGAGAGTCCCGCCCCCTGCAGGGTGATACAGTGACACAGACAGAAGGAGAGTCCCGCCCCCTGCAGGGTGATACAGTGACACAGACAGAAGGAGAGTCCCGCCCCCTGCAGGGTGATACAGTGACACAGACAGAAGGAAAGTCCCGCCCCCTATAGGGTGATACAGTGACACAGACTTTGATCACAAACAAAAATATAGTTGACTTGTAATTAATGTTCACTCACTAGTATTACCCAATTTCAGGCTGTGTATAGGGATATAAAGCAGAATAGGACACACTACATTACTGAAATGAATTGAGATGTAATGATATAAGTGCTCAGTGCTATTATAATCATATGCTCAGTTCTCTATCAATTTAGCACCAACATACAATTCATGGTATTTCAATCCATTGTGTTATATACAAATAATTAAAATGATTAAAGTGCTTAAGTGCTATAAATGAGGTGCTGTGACTTTAAATAAAATGTATCTACTCACAACTGATGAATAATCTAAAAGTTCCTGGTTCTTATAGGAATTAAATAAGGTGCTAGTGCTGTAGTTATAAGTTTAAAGTGAGTTCATGGTATCAAACAATTAGAAATAAAGAGTCAGCAATTCATAAATAAAAGTTAGAAATGAGAGAATAGTCTAGAGGTGGAGTTGTCCTGTAGATACTGACTGTGTTGTTCTGAGCCCTGGGACATCACACGTGGTTTATCTCTTTTTATTGATCATTAACAGATTACATTACAGTAAGTTATTTTTCAGTACCAATACAATAGAACAATTAAGCTATGTAGTTAAGTGAACATGGTGATGTCATAATATGTGAGATGTTATACAAACCATTGTCTAAATAAAAACAATCTTAATTACAACACAGTAAATGCAAATAAAATAAGGGTATAACAAACCTGAAATAAGATTAAAGTTTAAAGTTTGAATAGAATTAGAACTTAAAATTAATGCTTAAAGACTAAAATTAAAATATCTCTGCTTTAATTCCTATAAGAACCAGGAACTTTTAGATTATTCATCAGTTGTGAGTAGATACATTTTATTTAAAGTCACAGCACCTCATTTATAGCACTTAAGCACTTTAATCATTTTAATTATTTGTATATAACACAATGGATTGTAATACCATGAATTGTATGTTGGTGCTAAATTGATCTGAGCATATGATTATAATAGCACTAAGCACTTCTATCATTACATCTCAATTCATTACAGTAAGCTAGTGTGGGGTTGTACTGCTGTGTCTAGTTCTCAGTAGAGTGATACAGACTGACAGGGTTTGTTGATGTACAGGATGGTGAGTGAGGGGCCACACGCGGCCGGATCAGAAGAGGACAGGGCACTGGCTCAGATGGTGCTGGAGAAGCTGAAGACCTTCTATCTGGATCACACATGGGTAGAAAGTCACTTTGCAGAGCTGCCGTTTCCAGACAGGTAAATGTTACCCCTGGGCCTGCCCACTAGGATCAGATCCTACAGACTGTTCCCCCTACCCTTCCTCAAACAGACACTAAACACTGCCCCCCCATCCTTCCCCAAACAAATTCTACAGACTATTCCCCTTTATCCCTACCCAAGCAGATCCCTACAGACTATTCCCCTTTATCCCTACCCAAACAGATCCCTACAGACTGGTCCACCTTCCCCAAATAGATCCTACAGACTGTCCTCCCTTATCCTTCCCCAAACAGATCCTACAGACTGTTTCCCCTTCCCCAACAGATCCCTACAGACGGTTCCGACCTTATCCTTCCCCAAACAAATCCCTACAGACTGTTCCCCCCTATCCTTCCCCATACAGATCCTACAGATTGTTTCCCCCTATCCTTCCACAAACAGACCCTACAGACTGTTCCACCTTCGCCCAAACAGATCCTACAGACTGTTCACCCTTATCCTTCCTAAAACAGATTCTACACATTGTTCCCCCTATCCTTCCCCACACAGACCCTACAGACTATTCCACCCCCATCCTTCCCCATACAGATCCTACAGACTGTTCCCACCTATCCTTCCACAAACAGTCCCTACAGACTGTTCTACCTTCCCCAAATAGATACTACAGACTGTCCTCCGTTATACTTTCCTAACAGATCCCTACAGACTGTTCACATCTTTCATTTCGCAAACAGATCCTACAGACAGTTTCCCCTTATCCTTCACCAAACAGATCCTACAGACTGTTCCCCCTTATCCTTCCTCAAACAGATCCTACAGACTGTTCCCCCTTATCCTTCCCCAAACACATCCCTACAGACTGTTCCCCCTTATCCTTCCCCAAATAGACCCTACAGACTGTCCCCCCCTATCCTTCCTCAAACAGATCCTACAGACTGTTCCCCCTTATCCTTCCCCAAACACATCCCTACAGACTGTTCCCCCCTATCCTTCCCCAAATAGACCCTACAGACTGTTCCCCCTTATCCTTCCCCAAATAGACCCTACAGACTGTTCCCCCCTATCCTTCCTCAAACAGATCCTACAGACTGTTCCCCCTTATCCTTCCCCAAACACATCCCTACAGACTGTTCCCCCTTATCCTTCCCCAAACAGATCATACAGACTGTTCCCTCTTATCCTTCCCCAAACAGATCATACAGACTGTTCCCCCTTATCCTTCCCCAAACAGATCATACAGACTGTTCCCCCTTATCCTTCCCCAAACAGATCCTACAGACTGTTCTCCCCTATCCTTCCTCAAACAGATCCTACAGACTGTTCTCCTTATCATTCTGCAAACAGATTCTTCGCCCTTATTTCCAAAACAGATCCCCACAGATCATCCGCCCTAATCCTAGATTTTACCCGTTCACTGATTGGTTGTAATATTTCAGGAAGCGCCCCAGTTTCCTGGAGGTGACGGTGAATGGGACAACAAAAGAGAGTATTGAGATGGGTGACTCAGACGTGTACTGTCCATACAGCACAGAGGGAGACGTGTCGGTAATAGAATTAATTTTGCCCTTTATTGGTGCTGCCATGTGAGAACTCATGAGTGTGAGTGCCGGCCTGTGATCTATGTAAGATTGATGGTACAAGTGTGTGTGTGAGTGGGAGTACAAGCCTATCAGAGTTCATGTGCATGCAGGAGTGAGGATAGATAGGTTGCACAGTACATGATCACACTCAGCCAAGTGTTTGCACACAGGGGGGCTTGCTGTATGCCCAGTATGGCCGGAGAGAGGATTTCCAGAGGTTGGCAGAACTGGGACTGGATCCTAAGGAGCAGCTGGTCATTGTCCGTACGGGATTTATCAGCTTTGCCCAGAAGGTGAGTGGATACAGCTTGGTATTATTGCTGCTGGGCACTATAATGGCCAATATAATTCTCATACAGATTGTGGGTGGGGCTGCTGGGTGGAGAGTATATATCCCATAGGGTATCATTAGGCACAGAGCAGCCAGGGAACAAGCTGGGTACAAATGCCCAGGGAAATGGCAATTTCTTCCTAATTATGGTTATAGTGAAGGGTGCAGGGAGTTATATCATGTACCAGGCTAGAGACGCACCTAGAGGGAGTCATGGGAAAATGCTAACAGTCCCCAAACTCTTAGAGCAGAATGAGGCATCCAGACTGCCATGTTTTGACAGAAAGAAAGTATTTTGGGCTAGTCACAGCAGAATATCAGGGTCCCATAGAGATTAAGATTAATATGTACGGTCTGTTATTTTAGGTGGCTAATGCAGAGGCTGCGGGTGCAGCTGGAGTCCTGATTTACCCCGAATCACCCAATGACTTTGCTGTGTATGGACATGTAAGTGCCCAACCCCTCTCCTCTATCCCCTTTATCCTAGATCTCAGCAAAATATACCCCCTCCTTTAAGCCACAGCTTACTTTACCCCCCAGGATATTCCTCCTTAACCACTTTATCCTAAGTGCCCACAGAGCGTAGTCCCTTCATCTTGATTCTCATTTCAGGTCCATCTTGGCACTGGAGATCCAAATTCTCCAGGATTCCCTTCTTTCAACCATACACAGTTCCCACCCATGAAATCAGCAGGACTTCCCAAAATACCTGCTCAGCCAATCAGCAGCGAAACTGCACGGAAACTGTTTAGGTACTGGTTCCCAATCATCTGCCCACTTTAGAACACTGCTAATGAACATGGTACAGGCAACTCCATGTGCTGATATCTGTTACACATGTAGGACTGATATCAAGGTGGCACCAACTGTTGGAGCCAACTGGCACCGACCCATAGAAATATAGTCAGTGCTTTGTAGATATCAGTGATTAGCTGGTACCAGAATGTCTCTTTCAAACTCATCTGTCTTTATGCTTGGTGCACAAAATGCACATTGTTGTCCTCAATGGAGGGTCCCTTTTACTTTAGATGTAGAGTCTTGCCTTGAGGAGTTACCCACCAATGTTGGGCCATTCTCTTACTGAGTGGTTGTTTATTGGCCCCAATGTACAGATCTGAGCACTCCTCATGACACCTCATTACTTTCCTGTTGCTTTGGTATTGGGTCTTTTATTTAAGCTGGTATGTGCCACCTTTCTGTGTGCTGGTCTGGCCCAGTCCGGGTACCCACTCACTTTCAAGGCTCCTTTGACATTCTTGTATTCCTTGTCCTTTATACAAATGTCACAGTTTCAGTCTAGTGGTACAGAGTTCTGAGCACCCCTAGTTTACGTTTCAGAGGTGGTGGAAATCAAGCAGCAGTATGAATGTGTTTCCCCAACATTCACGTCCCCCCCTCTCTTTCATGCACATTGCACAGTCCAAAAATCACTGCCTTTCCCATGGAACTGATATTCTTGTCCAAGATGTTCTTGTTCATTGTTCTACTTTCCCCTTCTTGTTCCTCTTGTTCTTGGGTTTAAGACATGGGACCAGTAAAGAACGACCTGTTCTGGGTTGAGCTTTGGGGTTGGGGATAGTGATTCAGTGAGTGAGGAGACAAGGGAAGGTTTGAGTTGCTTCTCCATTTAATTACATTTCCCCCTTCTCCAACTTATCAGGAAGCTCATTGGTGTCCAGTATCCCTCATTCAGCAACGCAGACTCCATCTTTTCAAAGTTTAAGAATCCTAAACTGAACTTGCGCCTTGTAGTTAAGAATGTGAAACGCAGTGTGGAACTTATAAATGTGTTTGGCAGTTTGACGGGACTCGTTGAGCCAGGTAAGGAAACAGCTTAGATTGAGCCGAATTTGAAAACAGAATTCTTTCCCTCTGTGACTTCTCTCTTCTCCTCATTCTCTCAGAACATTACATTGTTGTTGGAGCTCAGAGAGACTCTTTGGGTCCAGGGGCCGCTAAGTCGGCAGTAGGCACCGCCATCTTGTTAGAATTGGCACGTACTATATCCATGATGGTCCATAATGGTGAGTACTGGAACATCTAAGAGTGCCACAGGAACGGATGAGAGGATTTGGGTATTTTATATCTGTGTTTTTATGTTCAAGGGTTCAAGCCTCGCCGCAGCTTACTCTTTGTTAGTTGGGATGCTGGAGATTTTGGAAGCATTGGTGCCACAGAGTGGCTAGAGGTATGCCTGTGCCATATTCATATGCTTTATCCTATTGGCTGGACTCAGTGTGAGAGGTTTTCTCTGTGTTCCAGGGGTATCTCAGCATGTTGCACCTGAAGGCAGCTGCCTATGTCAGTGTTGATTCTGCAGTTCTAGGTAATGTAGGTTTGGATTTATACTACATACTACTTACATACACACTCATGCATATCTCTTACAATCTATGTTACAGACACCATGATGCCATAATGTATTTTGCCGCACCTAGATTTACTAGCGGCATCCCTAGATGTAAATCAGGCCAGAATTGCTCCAGATAACTACAATTGCCCTTGGGATTTTCCTGCTGATTCCTTATTAATACACGTGTGTTCTTGTATTCAGGAGATGAGAGGTTTATTGCCAGGACAAGTCCGCTATTCAAGAGCTTAATCAAGAACATAATAAAGCAGGTAAGTGTAGATGATACACAATCATTTGTTAATGGTGGAAGGAAGGCAAAGGTGGAACATGGGAGAAGTGGAAATAGGAGTTGGATGAAAGAAGAGAAAGAGTGGATGGAGGGAAAGGATGGGAATAGTAAGAGTGGAGAAGGATTAAGAGTGGATTTTGATTGAGACAAAGGAGACAACCCTAAGCAAGAATGGGTTCCCCAGCACAATAAGAGTAGGGCATAATGATATTCCAGAGTTCCAGGTCCCACAGCAGGATAGTCTGGAAAATGAGTGATGCATCTGTGCAATATTCTCTGATTCACAGGTAGAGAACCCTCGGCGCAGCCAGCAAAATATCTATGAAAATGCTGTGTCCAAAAATAAAATGTGGGAAACAGAAGAGTAAGTGGCTCATATATATTCTCCAGGAGTTAGTCTCTCTCTCTCACTGACACCATTTCCCAGCAGCTCTGTATAACCTCTTCCCAAAGCTCCTCCTTCTGTCTCTTCCATAGAACCCTCCTTCTAGCTCCTCCTACTGTTCCATATAACCCTCCCTCTAGCTCCTCCTACTGTCTGTTCCATATAACCCTCCTTTAGCTCCTCCTACTGTTCCATATAACCCCTTACTCTATCTCCTCCTGCTATTTCATATAACCCTCCCTCTAGCTCCTCCTTCTATTTCATATTTCCCTCCCTCTAGCTCCTCCTACTGTTCCATATTACCCTCCCACTAGCTCCTCCTACTGTTCCATATAACCCTTCCTCTAGCTCCTCCTACTATCTGTTCCATATAACCCTCCCTCTAGCTCCTCCTACTGTCTGTTCCATATAACCCTCCTCTAGCTCCTCTTTCTGTTCCATATAAGCCTCCCTCTAGCTCCTCCTACTGTTCCATATAACCCTCCTCTAGCTCCTCCTTCTGTTCCATATAACAGTCCCTCTAGCTCCTCCTACTGTCTGTTCCATATATAATTTGTTTCTTCTCCCCAGTTTGCAGCCTCTCTTGATGGACACCAGTGCTTTTGCCTTTACTGCATTTGGAGGGGTACCTGCAGTGGAACTTTCATTTGCAGAGGTGAGATTTAGGCATAAGTGCTTACACCCACAGCAGTTACATAACGTTTTTAGGCTGGCCTATGAATGTCATAGTGTGAACCTGTTAGTGACCCAGGTTCCTCCCATTTCATGCAGATGGAGCAGCCTTACCAGTACTTGGACAGCCGATCTGATAATTACAATAATCTCAATGATGTGGTGGGGGGCAGATTGGCTGCGGTGTCCCTCAGCATGGCAGAAGTAGTAGGACTAATATTAATCAAACTCTCCCATGATCACATCCTACCCCTGGATTATTCTGCTTATAACAACGAACTTCTCCAGCATGTGATAGACTTGAACCAATACAGCAGCAAGTTCCAGGTGAGTCAATCCTCTCCTATACAGATGAGCCAACCACAACCTATTCAGGTGAGCCAATCCCCTCCTATTCAGGTCAGCCAACCAAGTTGATCACATAGAGGTCAGCTAAGCACACCCTATTAAGGAGATTGGGTAGACTGGTATGGAAATGGGAACATGGGTCCCTACAAGGCCACAGATGCCTCTCTCCTCTCTGCCACGCATGAATTCATACCTGAATTGTAAAGGAAAAAGAACAAAAGGCCGTTGGCTTCATGCTAAGAATAAACCAAGTCCAAAATGTCATACATTTAAAAAAAATTGGGGTACATCTCTGACTCACTCAACTTGTAGCTCCGCCAAAACACTCCCCTAATTAGAAAACAATGGAGAAACCTAATGGCAGGATTACACTGCCCCACAACAAATTGTTCATCATGTTGCCCAACCCCACAGGAACAAGGCCTCACCCTCCAATGGCTTTCATCAGCCCGGGGTGACTACACACGGGCAACACAGACCCTGAGGAAGGCTCTCAGCCTATCAGACCTGAGCAACGAGAAACTCATTCAGTCCTTCAATGTGCGCATCATGAGGGTGAGCAATAGTTCAGTTTATCTCCTGTTTAAATGATATTTTAGTAGACTTACAATATGGCCCCTTAGCTGGAAAACCTCTGGCCTGGAGAAGTCTGGACAACAGATTGTATATTGTGATGCTGTTGCTATTATGTCTATTAACTAATCCTCAAACTTCTCTCTTCCTACTTGTGTTTCTATAGGTGGAATTCTATTTCCTGTCCCAGTATGCCTCTGCCACTGAATTCCCATATCGGCACATTCTGATTGGCCGGGGAGAACACACTTTCCAAGCTCTGATTGATCACCTGAAGAACAGTCCTGAGAATATCAATGTGGGGCTCCTGCGCAAACAACTTGCTCTTTTTACCTGGACGGTGAAGGGGGCAGCCAATGCCCTGAGTGGGGAAGTTTGGGAAATCCAAAGGAGCTTCTAGGTTCCCCTGGGTTTAACAAGGGTTTGATAATGAACACTCATTGGTACTCACTGGTTATACACATAATGGAGGGTATATACCAAAGTATTCCCATCGTTTGACGCTTTGCCTTTCCTTACATGGAGTACAGTCCTCACCTTTCCAAATTGCCTTTCACTGTGGGGACTATTCATTGATGAGTTGGACTCCAAAAATGGTACTTTATGGGCCTGCAGGTGATTGGTCACTCAAGTGACTGGCTTGTTGAGCTTTGCATTCTGTAAAGAAGAGTGAGAAAGTAGTAGTAACTTTGGTACAAACTCACAATTAGTAATAACTTCACCAGAGTGTTCATTACCAGCCCCTATGCACCAAACCTCTAATTGTCTCATTTATACCTTCATTTATCAGTGACAGTGCTCACTATCAATCATATTGTGTTGTGCATAGTTATTACCTTGTATGTTGCGCCAGATTCATCATATGTGTTCATTTATCAGTGACAGTGCTCACTATAAATCATACTGTGTCGGGAATAGTAATTGTTACCTTGTCTGTGGTGCCAGATTCATCGTATGTGTTAATTTATCAGTGACAGTGCTCACTATAAATTATACTGTCGGGGATAGAAATTGTTACCTTTTTGTGGTGCCAGATTCATCGTATGTGTTAATTTATCAGTGACAGTGCTCACTATAAATGATACTGTCGGGGATAGTAATTGTTACCTTGTTTGTGGTGCCAGATTCATCATATCTGTTAATTTATCAGTGACAGTGCTCACTATAAATCATACTGTGTATAATAATTGTTTCCTTGTTTGTGGTGCCAGATTCATCATATGTGTTAATTTATCAGTGACAGTGCTCACTATAAATCATACTGTGTCGGGAATAGTAATTGTTACCTTGTTTGTGGTGCCAGATTCATCGTATGTGTTCATTTATCAGTGACAGTGCTCACTATAAATGATACTGTCGGGGATAGTAATTGTTACCTTGTTTGTGGTGCCAGATTCATCATATGTGTTCATTTATCAGTGACAGTGCTCACTATAAATCATATTGTGTTGTGCATAGTTATTACCTTGTCTGTGGTGCCAGATTCATCATATGTGTTCATTTATCAGTGACAGTGCTCACTATAAATCATACTGTGTCGGGAATAGTAATTGTTACCTTGTCTGTGGTGCCAGATTCATCGTATGTGTTAATTTATCAGTGACAGTGCTCACTATAAATTATACTGTCGGGGATAGAAATTGTTACCGTGTTTGTGGTGCCAGATTCATCATATGTGTTCATTTATCAGTGACAGTGCTCACTATAAATCATACTGTGTCGGGAATAGTAATTGTTACCTTGTTTGTGGTGCCAGATTCATCATATGTGTTCATTTATCAGTGACAGTGCTCACTATAAATCATACTGTGTCGGGAATAGTAATTGTTACCTTGTTTGTGGTGCCAGATTCATAGTATGTGTTCATTTATCAGTGACAGTGCTCACTATAAATCATACTGTGTATAATAATTGTTACCTTGTATGTTGCGCCAGATTCAAGAGACCGTGACCAATGCAAGAGACCCTATAAATTGCCTGTGCATATTGCTTTTTTTGACTTCAGCTGTTGTGTATCTCTTCTATATATTCTATATACTCTTCTATATTCTATGCCCTCACACAATCACAATGTCTTCTTCCTTCCCAAACTGCTTATTCTCTGCCTCTATCCATGTACCCCAGCCAGAGATCCAAGTGGGGGGACCATGTGACCATTCTGATCCAAAAGTCTATCGCTAGCCAAATACCCCTGTTTCTCTTGCACTGAGCCCCTACAGAAGCACCGGGATTAACCTAGTCTTAAAGGGGTGTTTCGCCTTTAAGGTAACTTTCAGTGTGCTACAGAATGGCCAAGTCTAAGCAACTTTTCATTTGGTTTTCATTATTAATTTTTTATATTTTAATACTTATTTGCCTTTTTTCTTCTGACTCCTTGAAGCTTTCAAATGGGCGTCGCTGACCCCTTCTTAAAAGCAAATGCTCTGCAGGGCTACAAATGTATTGTTATTGCTACTTTTTATTGCTGATCTTTCTGTTCAGCCCCTCTCCTATTCATATTCCATATCAGTGCATGGTTGCTAGGGTAATTTGGACCCTGGTTACCAGATTGCTTAAAATGCAAACTGGAGAGCTGCTGAATAGAAAGCTAAATAACTCAAAATCCTTCAATAATTAAAACTGAAAACCAATTGTCTCAGAATATCCCTCTCTACATCACACTAAAAGTTATCTCAAATTTGAACAACCCCTTTAAGCTGGGCAGACATGAGTAAGGGCACTGGACTCCCCTCTTCTCATTCCTATGGCTGCAATAACTATGTATTTGTAAAGGGCATAGCTTTGCACTGATTGGCTGCAGACACTCTATCCTGACATAGCTCTATTGTAGAGCAATAAGGTGCCAGTCACTACTGACAGTTGCTGAAGCTAAAAGCTAGTTCTGCAACAGCAGTAGCACCACTCACCTAATGGCCAAACTGCCGCTTCACTGTGTAATCAGCATCAGAACAGCGCCACCTTGTGTCACAGATACAACTCTGAAACCTGCCTGTGGCTACTGCTAGCCCTTCCTCCTCCTATAGTATAAGTATAAGGCATGAATGGTTTATCACTGACAGTGATCAGTAGAACTGCAATTTCTCTATATTAAATGCACTCTTTTCCAAATCACAAACTTGCCTTGGCTTGTTCTTTTATGAGAGGACGATTACAGTCCCTATATTGATACTGATGTGAGGCGTCCATTGCTAAACCCCCCTAAATATGAATGCCAGGACACTAGTGAACTATCTAAACCTGGTGTGAATGGGGTTATCATAGTATGTGGCAGCTACAGACCCCAAAACCAAACCAGAGGGTACAAACTGTCACTTTAGCTAGTTCAAATCAATGTATTGCCAGAATATATGTGTGTTAAAGTAAGTTGACCCCAGAAAACCACAAACAGTAAGTTATGGAAAGTAAACATTCTTCAGAACATAAAATGAGTAAATATCTCTTTCTGCTCCAAACTACCAAAATGTTAGTAGGGGCAGATTTATTAAGGTTTGAATGGTAAATTCCAATTTTCTAATTCAAAACTAACAAATTTGAATTTAAAAGCACCAACCCCACTGTAGAAACAGTTCTGATTCGAATATTCGGCACCTAAAACCTTCAAAGTCAATGGCAGAGGACCGTTGAACCATTTGAATATGTTAAATGCCTTCCGGACATTTGAGGAGTTTTTTTTTTTTTAAGGAAAACACGATTCGAATTCAATTAGAATTTTCTGGTCGGGACTATTTGATTGAATATTAGACGTTCGAGTTGTTTCATAAATTCTCCCATTCGTGTTGTGAGTGCATTTGCATTTATTAGAGTAAAAAAAAATTCACATGAATCCGACCTTTAGATAAATAAGCCCCGTAGTGTTTTCTATGAAATTTGTGAAAATTGTCTCAAAGTTTTCACTTTACAGCGGCCACATGGCATTATGTACCAAGATACCGTCCTGAAAATAATAGGCAGGGGCCTTCTGAGCAGTTTAATGAGCAGTTTAAGAGTCTCAAGGTAAGTGTTGTGTATATAGCCCACAATTGTGCATATGAATTCATACGGCAGAATCTTTGTTGCTGCAAAATGAGTGTGTAATAAGAGGCCCTAACAGTAGGTTGACCCCAGAAAATCATATATTTTTGCACAGAACACATTCCGATGAATTGAAAATGGATCAATATGTCTTTTTCCTCTAAGCTTTTGTAAATGTTGTGTTTTGTCTCACAACTTTGCATTTTTGTTTCTCCCGCATATCCTTAAATTCCACAATATGACACAGTAAATGTGCACAACGCATAGGGTTTCCAACGTATGTGGTACGTAGAGACTCCAAAATAAAAATGGTGCACCGTAATGTTTAACGGGCAAACAAAAAAATATTGTGAATGCAATAAAATCACTATATTCAATAAAAAATGGGGATGTTTGTGCCATAAAGCTCTCACTGAGATGCACCGCCAATATTTCACAGGCACAGGCAATAACAGCAGGCAATCATGTTACACCACTTGTAAGGAGGGAATAAAAGAAGGAGTGAAACGGCAGCACCAACATTACAACTTTAATTGTGCAACAGATACACAGTCTTATTGCCGACATCCCAACACCTGACAAATCAACTTTCACACAAACACTACAGTTGTGTCACTTCCTCTCAGTAAAACACTAATGTTTTGTCACTTCCTCTCAGTAAAATAAAAACATTTTGTCACTTCCCCTCAGTAAACTACAAATGTTTTGTCACTTCCTCTCAGTAAAATAAAAACATTTTGTCACTTCCTCTCAGTAAACTACAAATGTTTTGTCACTTCCTCTCAGTAAAATAAAAACATTTTGTTACTTCCTCTCAGTAAATACAAAGTTTTGTCACTTCCTTTCAGTAAAATACACATATTTATGTTACTTCCTCTCAGTAAAATACAAACGTTTTGTCACTTCCTTTCAGTAAAATACACATATTTATGTTACTTCCTCTCAGTAAAATACAAACGTTTTGTCACTTCCTTTCAGTAAAATACACATATTTATGTTACTTCCTCTCAGTAAATACAAAGTTTTGTCACTTCCTTTCAGTAAAATACACATATTTCTGTTACTTCCTCTCAGTAAAATACAAACGTTTTGTCACTTCCTCTCAGTAAAATACAAAGTTTTGTCACTTCCTTTCAGTAAAATACACATATTTCTGTTACTTCCTCTCAGTAAAATATAAATGTTTTGTCATTCCCTCTCAGGGATGTTCTTTTCTTAAACATTAAAATATAGTGTGACATGTTCTTGTTTACTTTAAAAAAACACGATTTCTTCCCTTTTATGAAAAGAAACTTTCTAAAATCATTTGTAAAAAGTCCATTGACAGATGGTGCAATAAGACTTGGCAAGAAGGAGATGCCATGATGCTCAGAAGAGCAGGTGAGTTAAAGGACAAGTAAAGCCCTAAATGAAGTGTAGTTCTTTGGCCCTGCACATGGGATATATGATGATATGTTTGGCAGCTCTCCCATGCCAGACAAGCCCCCCTTACAAGATGTACCCTGGCGTGTGCTACATAAAGAAGGAACAGTGCCGGGGGCTAACTCTGCACTTACATCTGCCCTATCTTAGCACTTTTTTAATTCCACCTTTTTTTCTCAAAAGTTGTTAAAAACATTAGAAACCTTAAAAACAGAATGTCTGTTCATTAAAACTGCCCTAAAAGACATAAAATCAGTTTAAAAATATAACCTGAGTACAAAGGAATAAGGGAGATTGCAGTGTGAGTTCAGCATTGAGGAATGTTCATTCTTCCAGTGCCAGAAGGGAAATCTTCCATTGGTAACAGACTGGAGTCCTATAGAGACTAGACCAAGAAATGTACAGAGAAAAACACAATTATATGACAGATACAGCACCTGGACCCCCCACTCACGCAGTTACTGGATCCCCCCACTCACTCAGTATACAGGCACTCAGCTACTGGATCCCCCACTCACTCAGCTACTGGATCTCCCCACTCACTCAGAATACAGGCACTCAGCTACTGGATCCCCCACTCACTCAGCTACTGGATCCCCCACTCACTCAGCTACTGGATCCCCCACTCACTCAGCATACAGGCACTCAGCTACTGGATCCCCCACTCACTCAGCTACTGGATCCCCCACTCACTCAGCATACAGGCACTCAGCTACTAGATCCCCCCACTCACTCAGAATACAGGCACTCAGCTACTGGATCCACCACTCACTCAGCTACTGGATCCCCCTCACTCACTCAGCATACAGGCACTCAGCTACTGGATCCCCCACTCACTCAGCTACTGGATCTCCCCACTCACTCAGCATACAGGCACTCAGCTACTGGATCACCCACTCACTCAGCAACTGGATCATCCACTCACTCAGCTACTGGATCCCCCACTCACTCAGCATACAGGCACTCAGCTACTGGATCCCCCACTCACTCAGCTACTGGATCTCCCCACTCACTCAGCATACAGGCACTCAGCTACTGGATCACCCACTCACTCAGCAACTGGATCATCCACTCACTCAGCTATGGATCCCCCACTCACTCAGAATACAGGCACTCAGCTACTGGATCCACCACTCACTCAGCTACTGGATCCCCCTCACTCACTCAGCATACAGGCACTCAGCTACTGGATCCCCCACTCACTCAGCTACTGGATCTCCCCACTCACTCAGCATACAGGCACTCAGCTACTGGATCACCCACTCACTCAGCAACTGGATCATCCACTCACTCAGCTACTGGATCCCCCACTCACTCAGCATACAGGCACTCAGCTACTGGATCCCCCACTCGCTCAGCTACTGGATCCCCCACTCGCTCTGCTACTGGATCCCCCACTCGCTCAGCTACTGGATCCCCCACTCACTTAGCAACAATAACAGAACACGTTTACATGTTACAATCCATGTTGGTAGAGCCCAAAGCTTTTCCTTCCAAATATTCATTTAACCTTGAGCAAACCAGAAATACTTGAAGATTCACACACATAAATACACTGTTACAATACTAAACCCTCTTTCACACCAAAACCAAAGGCTATAACCTGTATAACCTACATTACAGAGCTGGTGCATTGCCAGTGGACTTGCTATAATACATAATGCTATAGTTAAGGGAACATTACTGTACATGTGAGATTGTAAGGTGGTTTATACACAGACATGGGAAAGAGAAACAATACAGCCACAAACAAATGAAAGACTTACCTTATATATAAAGGCCACTGCGACCACAAAATCCAAATGTATTCAGCCGCTCCTAAAACACAGAGGTAAATGTAACTCCCTCACATTTAACCTTATACCACAAGTAAACCGCACATCACTACTCACCACTACATTTTAAACCATTAGGAGGGGGTGCAATGAGGCGGTGACCACAGAATTCATACAGACAAGGTAAGAGACCCTCTGCACTCACTCATAATCAATATATTAAGGACATTAAGGCATTTTGTGCATTTAGCTAATAGAAAATGCCCTCCAACAAAACACTACACTCACTCACCCCTAGTCTGACCAGTCCTACACTCACTCACCCCTAGTCTGGTCAGTCCTACACTCAAACTCACCCCTGCTCAGGCCAGTCCTACACTCACACTCACTTCTGGTCTGGCCAGTCCTATACTCACTCACTCCTGATCTGGCCAGTCCTACACTCACACTCACTCCTGGTCTGGCCAGTCCTATACTCACTCACTCCTGATCTGGCCAGTCCTACACTCACACTCACTCCTGGTCTGGCCAGTCCTATACTCACTCACTCCTGATCTGGCCAGTCCTACACTCACACTCACTCCTGGTCTGGCCAGTCCTATACTCACTCACTCCTGATCTGGCCAGTCCTACACTCACACTCACTCCTGATCTGGCCAGTCCTACACTCACACTCACTCCTGGTCTGGCCAGTCCTATACTCACTCACTCCTGATCTGGCCAGTCCTACACTCACACTCACTCCTGATCTGGCCAGTCCTACACTCACACTCACTCCTGGTCTGGCCAGTCGTACACTCACTCCTGGTCTGGCCAGTCCTATACTCACTCACTCCTGATCTGGCCAGTCCTACACTCACACTCACTCCTGATCTGGCCAGTCCTACACTCACACTCACTCCTGGTCTGGCCAGTCCTACACTCACTCCTGGTCTGGCCAGTCCTGCATTCACTCACTCCTGATCTGGCCAGTCCTACACTCACACTCACTCCTGATCTGGCCAGTCCTACACTCACACTCACAGCTGGTCTGGCCAGTCCCACACTCACCCCTTGTCTGGCCAGTCCTACACTCACACTCACTCCTGATCTGGCTAGTCCTACACGCACACTCACAGCTGGTTTGGCCAGTCCCACACTCACCCCTGGTCTGGCAAGTCCTACACTCACAGCTGGTCTGACTGGTACTACACTCACACTGACCCCTGCTCTGACCAGTCCTACACTCACTTACCCCTGGTCTGGCCAGTCCCACACTCACCCCTGCTCTGGCCAATTCTACACTCACACTCACCCCTGCTCTGGCCAGTCCTACATTCACCCCTGGTCTGGCCAGTCTTCCACTCACACTCATAGCTGGTCTGGCCAGTCCTACACTCACACTCATCCTTGGTCTGGCCAGTCCCACACTCACCCATATACCTGAATGCCCAAGGAAAGGACCTCATGTGCCATCCCAATACTATTAACAAGCATCTTCTTCAGCTCTCGGTTCTTCTCCTTATACTGTAACATGAAGAGAGACAGAGATTCTGTTTGAGCTCTAGACCATCAGCAAATGGGTTGCAATGATACAGTCAAATACTATAATACTATATAGTCAGAAAAGGAAATATCTGATTGGTTGCTGTATGTCACTGTACAGATGCTGTCAAGTCTGCATAACTTCAAATAATACGCTACTATCAGGGGCATAACTATTAGGGGAGTCCTGTGAAGAATGGTGGCCAGGTAAGAATTCCACTTGCCCCTGCTCGCTTCCTCGACTGCACGCATGGCTGGCTGTGAGTTACTTTCAGACCATTATTTCACGCAGTGATTATTGAAGGTAGAAAGAGTCTATGCCCATTTCCATACTCACCACACCCAGGCTCTCTGGAGAATGATCACTGAAGGGTTTCATGTGCCTCATACAGATCCAGGCGCGTGACACCTTGTCTCCCAAAAATGTCACATGGTATTTCCACTGCAAACAAAATCAGACAAAATGTGTCATCAATGCTGCCAGCATACTATCCACCCTGAAAGTGCACTATATAAACCTGCTGTGAGTTTCTTCTGTGTCCAGCGTATGACATTGCCCCAGGGTGCCAGTACTGTGTATACATATCATTGTGTCTGTGTGTGATTGGCACTGCCATTGCCCCAGGGTGCCAGTACTGTGTATACATATCATTGTGTCTGTGTATGATTGGCACTAACATTGCCCCAGGGTGCCAGTACTGTGTATACATATCATTGTGTCTGTGTGTGATTGGCACTAACATTGCCCCAGGGTGCCAGTACTGTGTATACATATCATTGTGTCTGTGTGTGATTGGCACTGCCATTGCCCCAGGGTGCCAGTACTGTGTATACATATCATTGTGTCTGTGTATGATTGGCACTAACATTGCCCCAGGGTGCCAGTACTGTGTATACATATCATTGTGTCTGTGTGTGATTGGCACTAACATTGCCCCAGGGTGCCAGTGTGAGATGAGACAGGGATAAAACAAGCTGCACTTTAGAATAATGGACATCAAGTTCTTTACAGGAGGCCTGTGAGAGTGTCTGGTACTTACAGGCAGTGGATCTGTACAATGTTTAAACATAAAATAAGAAGCTGAGTCTGGATCAGAATCTATCATTGCCGGCCACCTGTAACGAGAAGCCAAATGACTATGTAAGGCAAGGAGCTAAGGCTACGTAAGACTATGTATGGCTCTGAGTGGAAAAGCATCAAGGGAATGACAGACTAAATGGACTCACCAGGGGTAACCAAACTGCTTTGCCCACACCACACAGCCAGGTATAAATGCAGCGTAAATGATATCCTCATCCTCTAAGCACTTCTCCTCTGGGTCTGCACAGCTACAGCTCTGACATTCTGTAACAAGTATCATCCATACCAGGGGAATAATAATACCATCTCTCAGATACCAGGAGAATAATAAGCACAAAGATAAGAAACACACACAATATTATTATTGCTTGGGGGCGATTGTGTCACTATGATACAGACTTAAGGAACAGCAGAAGCAGTGTTGCACCAATCAGCACAGCAGGGGCTAAATATCTGGCCCAGTGGGGTGGACTCTGTTCCATTAGAGAAAACCATTGGCTGTTTCATTTCAAAGAGACAATACATGACATAAAGAGAAACTGTGAGCACTCACTTTTAGGGCAGAGACACATGGTCAGATTCGTGGAGATTAGTCGTCCGGTGACAAATCTCCTCTTCTTCAACTAATCTCCCCAAACTGCTTCAGGCGACTTCAGAAAACAAAGCGTTCCGAGTACCAGGCAGGGGAAGGCAGTTCAGGGAGATAAGTCGCCCCGAAGAAGAGATTTGTTGCCGGGCCACTAATCTACCTGAATCTGACCGTGTGTCTCTGCCCTTAACTTACAAACTACAGCTGCTACAAATAATACACAGTCATTATTTGCACACAAAGGAAAAAAAGAAAATGCCAGCACTCAAATTCAGCTTGCGTGAATCCCTTCAAATACATTTTACAAAAATTAAGATGTTAGTATCACATTTCGGCAAAAGGGATTTTGTACTTACCAGAAAATCCTTTTCTAGTAGGCCCGAACTGTCACTGCAGATGTATGGGGACGTTCAAAAGCTGTCCCGTAATAGGGTGGGAAGGCTGACCCTCCACTATAATTGTCATTAACTTATGCAACTGAAGCTTGTTAAACTTTGGTGTAGAAGCAAAACCATGCAAATGGTAAAACTTGATGAAGGTATTGGGTGAGGCTCATGTGGCTGTTTTACAGAACTGCTCTGGTGTAACCAGATTCTGAAGGGCCAAGGTGGTACTCTGTGTTCGTGTAGCGTGGGCTGCCACTCGGGACGCTCGATGTTTGTTACTGAGAACGTATGCCTGATTAACCGTCTCTACTAGCCATCGGACTATGGTTCTCTTGGACACACCTAGACTCCTGTGTGCTGACGAGTAGGAGACTAAAAGTGAGTCTGATTGTCGGAAAGGTAGCTGTCTGTTGTTTGTAGATCTTGATAGCTCTTACCACGTCAAAATGAATTTGGGCAGAATGATCTCTTAGTTGATGTGGAACCCCGATACAACTTTTCGTAGAAACCCGGCTACTGTTTGAGTACTACCTTGTCATTGTGGAAGCAATTGCAATCAGGAAGGCAACTTTGAAGGTCAGCCATTTCAGGTCACAGGTATTAAGCAGCTTGAAAGGAGCCTTCTGTATGACCAAGAGCACCAACGCTAAGTCCCATGGGGGTGTCAGTTTCCTGAAGAGGGATCTGATTCCCCTTGTAGAAATTGCTGGATGTCCACCTGTTCAGCCTATCTGACTTGGAATAGTACTGATAAGGGGGACATCTGAGATTTTAGAGCAGGGTTGCCCAAACTTTTTGCAAAGAGGGCCAGATTTGGTGAAATGAAAATGTGGAATTCGGTCATGATTTGTCATGATTTGTGGAGTGCTGTCCTCCCAGGTCAATTGTCTATCTGCACACCAGCCTAGGAAGGTTCTCCAGACTTTGTAGTAGGCCTTTGGTGTGGTTTCTTTTGTGCCTGTAAAATAATATTTATCAGAGGTTTGGAAAAGCCCCTCTGGGCCCATAATTGGGTCTCAAATGCCAGGCCGTTAAATGGAGCATGTGCAGCTTGGATTGTCGAGTCCCCATGGTCTGGAGATGGACATGCTCACAAGATCTGTGTACCAGTCTGTTGGGCCAATCTGGGGCAATAAGTATTGTTGTCACCCTTTCTTGTTTGATCTTGCCGATGACTCTGGGTAGTATTGCCAGTTGAGTAAAGGCGTGCACCTTCTGGAAGATCCAAGGAATCACTAAGGCAGCCCTTGGGTCTTTAGTCCTAGAACAGTAGCAAGGGACCTTGAAGTTGTGCCTGGACACTAAGATGTCTATGTCTATGCCAAAACTATAGCCCGCAACTCTAGCACATTGATTGGTAAACTGGACTGTTGAGTCCATCGCCCTTGTAATGTGTCAGAGCAGTATACCACTCCCCATCTGAATGTACTGGCGTCGGTTTTTTACTACTTCCCTCGTGATCGGTGCCCAACTCCTGCCAGAGCTCAGGTGTGCCCGAATCATCAACCATGAGAAATTGTGCCTGATCTGTGGGAATAGTGGATTGGTTTGCTGAAGATCTTGGTGATCTTTGTTACAGCACTGTTAGAAATTATGTTGTAGAGGTTGCAAATGAAACCTGGCGTATGGAATTGCCTCCAGTGCTGCCACCATGAACCCTAGAAGTTGATCTCTCATGTTGCTGATTATGTTCTCTATCTTGTCTTACTGCTGGACATCATGAGTTGAATTGCAGACATAAGAAGCGTATTATCTGAGAATGTAGTAGTAGTGCACGTTTTTGGTGGTTTATTAACCACCCATGTTGTGTCAGGACTTGTAGAGCTACTGTTGTGTTCTTGACTTTGTGACTGTGCTTTGAGTAGTAGGTCGTCTAGATATGGCAGGACGTAGATCCCCATTGTATTTAAGTGAGCTGTCGTTGGTGCTAGTACTTTTGTGAATACTCGCGGAGCTGTGCAGAGCACAAAGGGGAGAGCCACAAATTGGAAGTGTTGATTCCTGACCACAAACCAGATGAAGGTTTGGGAACTTGGGTGCATGGGGATATGGAGGTATGCTTCCTGGAGATCGACTGATGTCTTGAAGCATCCAGGTTCCATGAAGGCAATTGCTGACCTGACCGACTCCATCTTGAATTTTTGGTTGTGAATAAACAGTTGTTTTAGATTTAGAAGTGGTTGAAATGTCCCTTCTTTTTTTTTGGTACCAGAAATAGGTTGAAATAGAACTATGATAATACAAACTTTTAATCTGGAGGAATTTTTTTTTATGTTATTGCTTAGTTGCTCCTAATTGCTTCAACAAATGGTATGTGTATGATAACCTTTGCTCCTTTCCCTATGTCGTTTTTGATGTTGGATATCCAGACGCGCATTCTTTCGTAAGTGACCCCTACCGTGAGGGCCAACAAACCAGAACCCTCTGTAATGCACATAATTGGTCCGAGACCCTATGCAAGAGCTATGTACTGTCTGGATTCTACATTCAGACTAAACTGGGCATGCTCCCCAAATGGCACCCCATTGGACCAGCAGCATTAGCTGTGATTGGCACCATTACAACATGGCCAGATTGGTCCTTATAATGGCCCGTCTAGCCTATCATGTCATTGGCCCTTCTGGAAGCTGCCTTTGTGGTTGGCAGAATGAATCAAACCCCGCTTTGCATTTACGACAGGGGCTGTTCCCTTTCTGATTTACAAAGTTGGCTACCTAGAATTCCAAACTGTTAGTTTTTTTACATACATGGAGGATAACAGATACTGCCCGGCTGTAAATCATCACAGCTGTACCCACATGCTACAGTAACCAACAATAGCAGTGCCCAACCCTGGCATCATCCACAAGCTGAACTACTGAATGCCAGCTGGCTACCATCTAGACTCTGACAAAAACCTGTGATGTTGAAGTTGCCATGCTACAATAAAGAGCTGCATTCCCTAAAGGAGTTGTGTTGTGTGAGTCCTGCCCTATGCCCATGTCTTCTCGCGGCAAGGTGTTGTGAGTCAGCTAGAAAAGAAATAGCAGTGTTAAGTCTGTTTATGTCTCCGGCTAATTCTTGAGCTGAGGTCGGATTGTGGACCATTACCTGTGACCAGTGTTTAGCTGTGTGGGCTAAGCCTGCTGCTGCCACTGCTGGTCGTAGGATTGCCGCTGTTTGTGTGTATCCTCATTTTAGGAAGGACTCTAACTTCTGATCCATGGGATCTCTGAATGCTGCTTCTTCGATCGGAAGGGTAGTTTGTTTGGAAAGGCTAGAAATGGTTGAGTCTACTCTAGGAGGTTTGTCCCATACTTTGCGCTGTTCCTCTGGAACCGGGTAAGTATTATAAAATCTTTTGTATATCGTGAATCGCGATCCGGCTGTTACCATTCTGTGTCAATAGTCTTGGTGATTGAGTTGAACATGAGAAAGGAACTTATTTTCTTTTGATGGACTCCTAACACCCTGTCTGCTTTTGAGACAGCAATAGACTCATCCTTTATATCTAATGTCTCCATCATCTCTCTAAAAAGCTTTTTGGACATATGTTTGGCAAAAGTTGGTTTTCAGTGTCAGATTCACTTTGTATGTCTGAACTGGGATCCTTACATAGTTACATAGTTAAATCGGGTTGAAAAAAGACAAAGACCATCAAGTTCAACCCCTCCAAATGAAAACCCAGCCCCATACACACACCCCTCTCTACTTTTAATTAAATTCTATATACCCATACCTATACTAACTATAGAGCTTAGTATCACAATAGCCTTTGTATTATGTCTGTCCAAAAAATCATCCAAGCCATTCTTAAAGGCATTAACTGAATCAGCATCACAACATCACCCGGCAGTGCATTCCACAACCTCACTGTCCTGACTGTGAAGAACACCCTACGTTGCTTCAAATGAAAGTTCTTTTCTTCTAGTCTAAAGGGGTGGCCTCTGGTACGGTGATCCACTTTATGGGTAAAAAAGGTCCCCTGCTATTTGTCTATAATGTCCTCTAATGTACTTGTAAAGTCTAATCATGTCCCCTCACAAGCGCCTTTTTTCCAGAGAAAACAACCCCAACCTTGACAGTCTACCCTCATAATTTAACTCTTCCCTCCCTCTAACCAGTTTAGTTGCACTTAGTCTCTGCACTCTCTCCAGCTCATTTATATCCCTCTTAAGGACTGGAGTCCAAAACTGCCCCCATACTCCAGATGAGGCCTCACCAGGGACCTATAAAGAGACACAATTATGTTTCATCCCTTGAGTTAATGCCCTTTTTTATACAAGAACTTTATTTGCTTTAGTAGCCACAGAATGACACTGCCCAGAATTAGACAACTTGTTATCTACAAAGACCCCAAGATCCTTCTCATTTAAGGAAACTCCCAACACATTGCCATTTAGTGTATAACTTGCATTTATATTATTTTTACCAAAGTGCATAACCTGCATTTATCAACATTGAACCTCATTTTCCAGTTTGCTGCCCAGTTTCCCAGTTTCGACAAATCACTGTGCAAAGTGGCAGCATCCTGCATGGAACCTATAGTTCTGCACAATTTAGTCTCATCTGCAAAAATAGAAACAGTACTTTCAATGGCCACCTCCAGGTCATTAATAAACAAGTTGAAAAGCAAGGGACCTAGTACAGAGCCCTGCGGTACTCCGCTAACAACACTGGTCCAATTAGAAAATGTTCCATTTACCAACACTCTGTGTAGTCTATCTTTTAGCCAGTTCTCTATCCAGGTACAAATACTATGTTCCAGGCCAACATTTCTTAATTTAACCAGTTACCTTCTGTGTGGCACTGTATCAAATGCTTTAGCAAAGTCTAAGTAAATCACATCCACTGCCATCCCAGAATCGAGGTCTCTACTCACCTTCACGTAAAAAGAAATTAAGTTAGTCTGGCAAGGTCTATTACGCATAAAACCATGCTGGCACAAACTCATAGTATTATGATTTGCTATGAAGTCCAGTATCTTATCCTTTATTAACCCTTCAAAAAGCTTTCCTACCACTGACGTCAGACTAACTGGCCTATAGTTTTGAGGCTGAGAACGGGATCCTTTTTTGAATAGAGGCACCACATTAGCAATTCGCCAGTAAAGAGGTTTGGCAATCACAGAGCTAAGCTCGCTAAGTACCCTGGGATGAATACCATCTGGCCCCGGACCTTTGTTAATCTTGTTCTAGTCTCTTTTGAATTTCTTCATGTGTGAACCATGAATCATTAGTTGTATTACTAGAATTGGGACTATTAAGCAGGAAACCTTCATTTACTGGTTCCTCATTTGTGTAGACAGATGAAAAATATGAGTTCAGAATCAGCGCTTTTATTTTGTTTTCATCAACCAGCTGACCCCCCTCTGATAGTAAGGGTCCCACCCCTTCCTGCTTCATTTTTTTACTATTAACATTAAAAAATAATTTTGGATTTTTTTTCATTTTCAATTTTAGCTTGCCTTATAGCTTCTTTGCATGATTTATTGGCCTCCTTGTACCTTATAAATGAGATGTTTGCCTCTCAGAAAAGAAAAGAAATTGCATCAATATTAGAGGAAGGCCATTTCTCACTATCAGAAATGTCAGGCAGAGGCTCCTGAGCCTTACGCATATTGGTCTATTGTTGAGGGGGAATGTGGTTTTCCACATCCATTCTAAAAAATCCCCTACCTGCAGAAAGAGTTGTGGAGTATACATTTTATCTATTGCATTGACCCTTGTAGGAGTAACTAGGATCTCCTGTGATTGGGATTCCTCCTGTATTTCTTTGGGTTATATTCTGGGGGGATAGAATTGGTGGCTCAGTAGGTTTAGAGTCAGAGCAGTATGTGGACTTTCTGAGAGTATGTTTACACTTTCTGCATTTAACCACTTTCTCATGTTTCTTTGCTGACTTCTTTACAGATTTGGCAGCTTGAATCCCTTCTCTCAAATCCCTTAGAGTCAGATCCATAGCTGCGGAGTGGTTTTAGGCTTATTGTCAGTCACAGTGTCCTCTGTACTGCTCTACTAACAGAATAATTGCCCAGTAGTGTGTGAGCGATGTGAGCGTCTGCACAGCCTAGTTCTGCTCTTTCAGGTTGCCACACCGTTCCTCTGTGTGAAGACGCGATCCGGGAGGAATAAAACTGCAGTGTGTGATGACGTCATTGCGCTGCGCATGGTCGTGTCCTGCCGTTCGCAACAAAATTTCATCGGTGCCCGTTACCAAGATGGCGGTTTACTAACTCCACCTGTAGCCTAAAATGTTAGGAGACAGCTCTGCATGCCACCATAATCTCTGCAGTAAACTGTAATAAAAACAAAAAAATAAAATGGAAGATGGAATTGATTTCTTTTCTTTCAGCAGGACAAAAGAACTGGGAAACAGAGGTGGAGCCTATATATCCAGAGGGAGGGGTCAAGAGATCAATTCTTCTGTCCTGCCTCCAGAAGTGAACCTACACATAATCCATACATCTGCACAGGAGGGCCGACTAGAGAAATATGTAAATTCATGTGCCACATCAAGGCCCCTTAAAATGTATGTAAAGGGATTCAAACAGGCATTTCTTTTTCTCTTGTGCAGGGCTTGGCCAGACCGGCCGTGCGCCCCACTGAGCACATGCATGTGCTTTGACATCCGCTTCACAGAGCATGCGCGATGAAAAGCTGCGTCACAGAACACGCCACCCTCCCCTCACATAGGCGCTCATGCGCACAAAGAACAGAACTCCAGACCAGACTGGGGTAGGCAGCAGTTAAATGTAAGTGCTGGACACCTCCCAAGCTTTGTGCCCTTGGCACATGCCTACTCTGCCTACCCCTGGTTCCGGCCCTGCTCTTGTGTACACAATACTGCATGACAGTGTCTGTGGGAAAAGAGATGGGGTGGTGCATGCAATTAACCCCTTGTTTCATTATGGCTCTGCATATTCCAGTGTTGATAGGGAACGGCTCGCGTATCCACCCATGTTTGTAGCAATCAGAGCGCACTTACCCGAGTTCTGCTCACAGCACCAATCTTCAGGCAAAAGCAAAGGATCCACGTCCTGCCCCAGTCTGCGCCATTTCTTGCAGTTCAGCTTAGCACACTGCACCCAGGCCACACACGCCCCTGCCACAGAGAGGGATACTAGTCACTTGCTTGGGGAGATGATCTGTTTATTATATGTGTATGTTAGCAAATGGAAACCATTCCTGACTCATGGTGGAGAAAAGGGTCAGTATTCTTTTTTTTTTGTAAGATTTTCTTTATTAACTTTTTTGATTTATATTAAGGTAGAGAGGAGAAGGAAGTTAAAGAGTTACCCAAAGTACATAAAAATTTAACAAAACCTCCTGGAAGACCTATTGTCTCTGGTATAGGCAGTCTAAGCGAATGTCTCAGTGAATATGTAGACTACTTAAGGAAATAGTGGTAACAATGCCAGCCTATTTGAAAGATAGCCAAGACCCGTTATCCAAAATCAGTAATATAAAGTGGCAAGATCATTTCTTGTGGGTAACTCTAGATGTACAGTCGCTATATTCAAGAATACATCATGTAGATGGTTTAAAAGCAATAAATAAGTATTTACAAACATTTTTACAATGCAAAGTACAAATTAACTTTTTGCTAGAAGCAATTGAATTTATACTGTCCCACAATATAATGCTGTTTAATGGATGAATTTATCGCCAGATTACAGGCACGGCTATGGGGACAAAATTTGCCCCCTCATATGCCGGCCTGTTTATAGCAATGTGGGAAGAAGAGTATATGTACAATGCTGATAACCCATATGGTGATGATATCACGTGGCATCGCTACATTGATAATGTCTCCCCAAGGGGAGGCCTTTTGGGTTTTTTGAACTATGTCAATGATAATCCTTACGATATTAAATTTTCCATGCAGCATCATGCAGAACACAGATTTTTTAGATTTGATTTTTTATGTGCAAAATAATAAGATAAAGTCTAAACTGTACAGAAAGGCTGGAAACACAATTTTAAGAAAGGACTCTTTCCATCTTTGTCATACTGTAAAATCAATCCTTTATGCCAAATTAGTGAGAATAATTTGTAACTGCACAAACAAGTCTTTAAAGAATAGGCCCAAGATGAATGTGAGAGATTAAAACTGAGAGAATATCTCCCCCTGTGATATAATGGGAGAGTTACTTTCCTTGGGGAGAATCCTCGGTGTCTCTAGGATCGGATTCACCCCACCTTTGCTACTCCCCCGGGACTCCTACGATTTCTAACCAGGAGTCAAATTTTGTGGTCCCTCACTAGTAAACCAGTTAGTCATGCATTCTGGTCATGCATTCTGGTGCACATTGTTGTTTATTGTTTTGCCTGTTTATTGTTGATCAGCCATCATGCCAATTTAATGCTTGTATTTCCATGCTAGAGGGTTTCACGGGTAGTGGGAGAAGCGATTGCCTTGAGCCTCACAATGGTACGATTTTGCTCTCTTAATGGGAGGGAATTAAACTTCCCCCCACAAACGCAACCAGGCTCTTCATGACGCATTCAAGGCCCGAGCCAATATTCTCTTTTATCAGGAAACCAATCTGCAGAACCAATCGTCGAGGTTTCACAACAAACATTACCCATCTAGCTTTCATGCCTATTCCCCGAATAAAACTAGGGGAGTCTCAATTCTCATAGGGTCTAAGGTGCCACTGCAGGTGTCCAAGGTGATCGCTGACCCCCAGGGAAGATATTTACTGTTGCTATGTAAACTGGGAACTACAGATTTTACCCTGATCAATATCTATGTCCCTAATGACAACCAAAATCAATACCTAGCCAAAACACTACCAAAATTACTAAATTACAAACAGGGAAGGCGTATCATGGCCGGAGACTTCAATGAAGTCCTGGACCCAGCATTAGATGTCCGCAGATTGAACCCAACTGCCAGTGCTACCCCGCCCAACGCCCCAGCACAGAAGTTCAAAGACTTACTCCATCTCCATGGTTTGACGGATGTCTGGAGAGCTAAAAATCTGGGAGAAAGGGACTACACTTACCCAGGCACAATACCCACACTAGAATAGCCTTATTCCTTGCAGAACCACAAACCACGTCTCAAATCTCTAAGACAGTGGATCGGCCTCCGTACATGGTGTGTATACAACTATGGCCCACCCACCATACACAAAGCAAAGGGAGATGGAGAATCAATGAGTCAATCCTATCAAACTTGGAACCCAAAAAACTCCTAGATGAGAAAAATTAAGCAATATTTCACAGACAATAAGCAGCCAACCACTGACCCACAAATTCTGTGGCTAGCCCATAAGGCAGTCATAATGGGGAACTGATCTCCCTAGCTAAAAAGTCTAAAACTGCCAACCAGAGCCACTTTTATAAAAGCAATTCAGCCTTTGTACTCCTTCCCAACTGACAAGGTGAGTGTCTCCGGGACCCTGTTGGACGCCTTCCCCATCACTAACGGGGCCCACCAAGGCTGCCCTCTCTCCCCCCATCTTCGCCTTGATGGTAGAACCGCTGGCCCAGAAGATCAGGGACGACATAGATATTGGAGGTCTAGCAACAAAGGCAGGGATACAGAAAACAGGGCTCTTTGCAGATGACAGCTTGCTCACCTTAACCAATCCTACTATATCCATCCCGAATCTCCTGAAGAGACTCCTAGAATTCCAAAAAATCTCCTGGTATAAGATTAACACTGCTAAAACCCAAGCTCTCCCCCATTAACTTGTCACAAGCCTCCCTAGCAGTCCATAATTCTGCATTTCATTTTGATTGGAGAGAGAAATTCTTAGTTTATCTAGGGGTTAAACTACCTAAAGACCTGGAGAATATTTTTAAATTAAATTACCAACCCTTGCTACATAAAATAACCCAAGACTGTAATAGATGGAGAAGAGAATATATATCTTGGCTAGGCCGAATTGTAGCAATTAAAATGAACTTTCTGCCTCAGATACTGTACTTATTTAGGACCCTCCACATCTCGCTGCCGCCCTTCTATTTTAAGACTTTACAGAGGACACGTAACCATTTTATTTGGCAAGATAAACAACCAAGAGTGAAATTCCAGACAGCACAGTTGTCCACATCGGTGGGTGGCCTGGGTATGCCAAATATAAAGTTCTATCATACTGCATTGATAATGGAATCCGCAGGTTGCATGCACACCCCTCTGGGGCAAAAAAATTGGATAAACCTGGAAGCGGGGTACGCTGACCTCCAATCACTGGAGCAGTACTTCTGGCAGGATAAAGATCACAGACCCCCCCCCTCACGAGCTTGCTACCTACCACCAGGTTTACGCTACAAACATGGCATAAACTTGCTTTGAAACTTGGCTCGTTCCCTTCACCATTGTTTCCACTGCTTGTGTTACCCAAAATCATTCCCCATATCCTAATTACAACTTGGTGCCAAAAGGGGATACGTGTAGTAACGGATCTATACTCACTCAACTCCCTTGCAATGTTTGATATCCTGGCTGAGAAATATGACCTTGGGCCAGCTGACCAATATGCCTACCTACAAATCACCCACTGGCTTTGCTCCGCTGCTAAGGACTATACCACTATTAGGACTAAAACATTTATGGAATACCTCTGCAAACAGGGCTGGAATGGGAAAAAGCTTATTTCAAACTGTTACAAACAGCTCCTAGCCCAGGACCCTAATGATAAACTCTCGTATATGAGCAAGTGGGAACAAGATCTCCAAAACACCTTTACCCCACAACAATGGCATAAGGATTTTAGCAGCGCCGCAGGGATCGATAAAATGCCCGAACCATAAAGAGGCCTGCATCAAACTCATCTATAGGTGGCACTTATCTCCAGTACGTCTGTCTCAAATTATACCACACTATTCGGTGAGTTGTTGGAGAGGCAGTGGGGCCGAAGGCTCGCTCTTATGCTGAATCATCACCCCGCTCTGGCAACAAGTCTTTGATCTTATAGCTCAACTACTGGGTCAGCGAATTCCTATGGCCCCTGAGGTGGCTTTACTACAACTCTATCCAGTGAAACTCCCCAAACCCACAAGACAACCGCTTTTTCACATCCTTAATGCTACGACCACCCTGATCGCAAAACACTGGAAATCTTCCACGTCACCCTCCTTGCAGGAATGCAAAAATCACATTGACATTAGATGCTCCATGGAAAGGGCGGCGGCAGAGAGAGATGGCTCCTTAGACACCTACCTTAAGATCTGGGAAAATTGGGCTATTTACAAAATAATGCAAAATACCCCTACATAATGTTCTATGATTTAAGTCAATGTTCAGGTGTGATGGCTGATCTGTTTATATTTGTTTTTTATTTTTAGTTGTAAGCACTATATCTTGAAAATACTTTAAATGATATTGTCTTTAACCAGCAACTGTTCACACTGTGTGGTGGAGATTGGATCGTTCATTTTTGCGTACTGTATCGCACTACTTGACCGTAGCTTTTCACTTGAATGTTTAACAAATAAAACTGAAGTTAAAAAACTGAGAGGACATAACCAATTGGACCCTGAAGCAGCATTAAAGAAAGTAGAGAAATTGCAGGTTCAGAAAAGTGATAAAATAAAGAAGAAAAATCTAGGTAGAGGCAAAGATGAAGAAGTAAGACGTATTTTGAAATATGGGAGGCAATATAGGGTAGTGGAAAAAAGTATTTTAATAAACTGGTATATTTTGAATACAGACCTAGCCATACGCGATTTAGCGTTAACCCCCATGGTCATCAGTAAAAAAGCCAACGTTATTGCAAGCCAAGTGGCACCAAATAGGTTAAATGTAAATTATAAGAAAAAAATAAGACTTGGCTAGGAGGCTGCAAAGGATTTTTTCCATGCAAAAGATGTACAGTGTGTAAAAGTAATAATAGTAAAAGAACTAAATTTTGTAATAAAGAAAATAATCAAGAATATCTGAAAGGAGTAAAGGGAATCTGAATACCAAATTGCTACGACTGGAATCAAATTGGATTTTTAATTTAAAAACGATAATACCAGAAGGGATGAATGGTCATTTTGAACTGAAACCATTTCTTACATCACTGTGGAATTAGCTAGAGTGTTTTTAGTATATTAGATGCCAACTATGTCTTGAGGTTGCACTTTAATATGTGGTGGATATTTTTATATATTTTAATCGTGCACACTAGCACTTTCTTTAACTGTCAAACAATTGAGACAATTATTGGTGATTGAAGAAAGGACAGTTAAATGATCACTGATTCACAATATTGTAAGCCCATACTTATATATAACATGAGATTTATTGTTGAGAATGTGTTTTTTTATGATTTTCTAGTAAATATTTTAATATTTTCATCCACTATATTGTTCCATACATGTTCTAGAAAGAAGGGTTGAAAAATATAGAAGGCTGGGAGAGATGGATATGATAGTACAACTAAACCCTGTAGGATGTCTTAAGTACATAATTAAGCCCTGAACATGGATGGAGCAATCGACTGGGTATTTAACCTTTTAAGTGCCAGCAGAATTTCACATTTTGGTTACGCGAAATGCCAGCCGTTTTTGAAACATTTTGTTCTCTCTCACTTTAGGGGCATTTTCTGAGGGGAAACCTATAGTTTACCTAGGAAAACTATACATTGTTTTTTTCGGTAGAAACTGAGCTTTCTAAATCTGCCTGAGTTTTCATGTATTTACACCTGTGCAAAAAAATTTATAGTGCTAAATACCAAAAAAAAATGAAAAATTACCATTTTTCATCGTATATCAATTTATACCAGAAAAATATTTCATTTTACGGATGAAAATCCAACTGATTTGGAAAGCCTTATGTCTCTCGAACGTGCCAATACCAGATATGTATAGTTTTAGGGAGATTTAGGATTTCTGTACAGCAAAAACTCCCGGCAGTCTATTACCAAATTTTGAAAGCACTAAGGCAGAAAACGGCATGCTTTAGATTCCAAGGCAAAAAATCCTGAAACCGTAGGTTTACCCCAGAAAACCATACATTTTTGAAAAGTACACATTCTGCCGATTACAAAATGGGTAACTATGTCTCTCTACTCCCAACTACCAAACATAAAAGCTTGTCTGAACATAGCGGTTTTTCAACAAAAAATTCAAAATTCTGAAAAAATCATTTCAAAGGTTTTATTTTGCTGCTCCGCATATCCCAAACTATATTAGGTACCAAGAAAAAGCACCTGAAATATGATTGCCAGGGGTCCACTGAACAATTTGATACCCATTATGCATAGGTTTACCAAAGTATCTGGCATTTAGAGACACCAATATGTAGTTAGCACATCCAAATTGTTCAGGACTTTACTTCAGCTACTGAGAAATCAACACATTGACTGCATTTTTTGTGGGGTAAAAACACAGAATTATATGTTTACCCCCCAAACCCATATATTTTTGGAAAGTACACATTCTACTGAATCTAAAATGGGTACCCATGCCTTTCTGCTCCAAACTACTGAGTCGCAAGGCTTTCCCAAAATTGTCGGTTTTGGTGAAATATCTGAAAATTTCCTCAAACCTTCAACTTCCCAGCACCATATCACCCATGTATCATTACGTACTAAGAAAAAGCACCCTAAATATGATTGCCAGGGTTCCTCTGAACATTTTGGTGGTCATTGTTCATAAGTTTACCAAAGTATCTGGCATTTAGAGGCCCCAAAATGAAGTTAGCGCATACAAACAGTCCCGTGGGTAACTTCAGCTAATGAAAGATCAACACATTGACTGCATTTTTGTGGGGTAAAAACACAGAAATATATGTTTACCCCCCAAAACCCATATATTTTTGGAAAGTACACATTCTACCGAATCTAAAATGGGTACCCATGCCTTTCTGCTCCAAACTACTGAGTCGTAAGGCTTTCCCACAATTGTCGGTTTTGGTGAAATATCTGAAAATTGCCTCAAAGCTTCAACTTCCCAGCACCATATCACCCATGTATCGTTACGCACCAAGAAAAAGCACCCTAAATATGATTGCCAGGGTTCCTCCAAACAGTTTGGTGGCCATTGTTCATAGGTTTATCAAAGTATCTGGCATTTAGAGGCCTCAAAATGAAGTTAGCGCATACAAATAGTCCTGTGGGTAACTTCAGCTAATGAAAGATCAACACATTGACTGCATTTTTGTGGGGTAAAAACACAGAAATATATGTTTACCCCCCAAACCCATATATTTTTGGAAAGTACACATTCTACTGAATCTAAAATGGGTACCCATGCCTTTCTGCTCCAAACTACTGAGTCGCAAGGCTTTCCCAAAGTTGTCGGTTTTGGTGAAATATCTGAAAATTGCCTCAAAGCTTCAACTTCCCAGCACCATATCACCCATGTGTCATTACGTACTAAGAAAAAGCACCCTAAATATGATTGCCAGGGTTCCTCTGAACATTTTGGTGGCCATTGTTCATAAGTTTACCAAAGTATCTGGCATTTAGAGTCCCCAAAATGAAGTTAGCGCATACAAATAGTCCTGTGGGTAACTTCAGCTAATGAAAAATCAACACATTGACTGCATTTTTGTGGGGTAAAAACACAGAAATATATGTTTACCCCCCAAACCCATACATTTTTGGAAAGTACACATTCTACCGAATCTAAAATGGGTACCCATGCCTTATTGCTCCAAACTACTGAGTCGCAAGGCTTTCCCAAAGTTGTCGGTTTTGGTGAAATATCTGAAAATTGCCTCAAAGCTTCAACTTCCCAGCACCATATCACCCATGTGTCATTACGTACTAAGAAAAAGCACCCTAAATATGATTGCCAGGGTTACTCCGAACAGTTTGGTGGCCATTGTTCATAGGTTTACCAAAGTATCTGGCATTTAGAGGCCTCAAAATGAAGTTAGCGCATACAAATAGTCCCGTGGGTAACTTCAGCTAATGAAAAATCAACACATTGACTGCATTTTTGTGGGGTAAAAACACAGAAATATATGTTTACCCCCCAAACCCATACATTTTTGGAAAGTACACATTCTACCGAATCTAAAATGGGTACCCATGCCTTTCTGCTCCAAACTACTGAGTCGCAAGGCTTTCCCAAAGTTGTCGGTTTTGGTGAAATATCTGAAAATTGCCTCAAAGCTTCAACTTCCCAGCACCATATCACCCATGTGTCATTACGTACTAAGAAAAAGCACCCTAAATATGATTGCCAGGGTTACTCCGAACAGTTTGGTGGCCATTGTTCATAGGTTTGCCAAAGTATCTGGCATTTAGAGGCCCCAAAATGAAGTTAGCGCATACAAATAGTCCCGTGGGTAACTTCAGCTAATGAAAAATCAACACATTGACTGCATTTTTGTGGGGTAAAAACACAGAAATATATGTTTACCCCCCAAACCCATACATTTTTGGAAAGTACACATTCTACCGAATCTAAAATGGGTACCCATGCCTTATTGCTCCAAACTAATGAGTCGCAAGGCTTTCCCAAAGTTGTCGGTTTTGGTGAAATATCTGAAAATTGCCTCAAAGCTTCAACTTCCAGCACCATATCACCCATGTGTCATTACGTACTAAGAAAAAGCACCCTAAATATGATTGCCAGGGTTCCTCTGAACATTTTGGTGGCCATCGTTCATAAGTTTACCAAAGTATATGGCATTTAGAGGCCCCAAAATGAAGTTAGCACATACAAATTGTCCGGTGGGTAACTTCAGCTAATGAAAAATTAACACATTCACTGCATTTTTGTGGGGTAAAAACACAGAAATAGATGTTTACCCCCCAACCCCATATATTTTTGGAAAGTACACATTCTACAGAATCTAAAATGGGTACCCATGCCTTTCTGCTCCAAACTACTGAGTCGCAAGGCTTTGCCAAATTTGGCGGTTTTGGTGAAATATCTGGAAATTGCCTCAAAGCTTCAACTTTCCAGCATCGTATTGTCCATGTATCATTACCAGCATAAAGCATCCTAAATATAAACATATGGGTCTACTAAACAGTTTGATGCCCAATGTGCATAGATATACCAAACTATGTGGCGCACAGAGACCCCCAAATGACAATATGTATAGACATTTTCACGGCTGACGCGCTGGCTGCTGCAATATGAGCACCTGGAGTGTGTATTATGCGACATTAGACCCCCCTAACAGTACAGAGACCCCAGTAAACCATATATTTTCAGAAAGTACACATTCTGACGAATCCAATATGGGTAAATAAGTGTTTCTACTGCAAACTGCCAAACTGCAAAGCAATGCTGAACATAACGGTTTTTATCAAATTTCTGAAAATCGTCACAAAGCTTGAATTCTACCCCATTATATGCCACACATTTCGTAACGTATCAGCATAAAACATCCTAAATATGAACGCCAGGGGTCTACTGAACACTTTGATGCCCAGTATGCATAGATATACCAAACTATGTGGTGTACAGAGACCCCCAAATGACAATAGTGTATATACATTTTCACGGCTGACGCTCTGGCTGCTGCAATATGAGCACCTGGAGTGTGTATTATGCGACATTAGACCCCCCTAACAGTACAGAGACCCCAGAAAACCATATATTTTCAGAAAGTACACATTCTGACGAATCCAATATGGGTAAATAAGTGTTTCTACTGCAAACTGCCAAACTGCAAAGCAATGCTGAAAATAACGGTTTTTATCAAATTTCTGAAAATCGTCACAAAGCTTGAATTTTACCCCATTATATGCCCCACATTTCGTAACGTATCAGCATAAAACATCCTAAATATGAACGCCAGGGGTCTACTGAACACTTTGATGCCCAATATGCATAGATATACCAAACTATGTGGCGCACAGAGACCCCCAAATGACAATAGTGTATATACATTTTCACGGCTGACGCGCTGGCTGCTGCAATATAAGCACCTGGTGTGTGTATTATGCGACATTAGACCCCCCTAACAGTACAGAGACCCCAGAAAACCATATATTTTCAGAAAGTACACATTCTGAAGAATCCAATATGGGTAAATAAGTGTTTCTACTGCAAACTGCCAAACTGCAAAGCAATGCTGAACATAACGGTTTTTATCAAATTTCTGAAAATCGTCACAAAGCTTGAATTTTACCCCATTATATGCCCCACATTTCGTAACTTATCAGCATCCTAAATATGAACGCCAGGGGTCTACTGAACACTTTGATGCCCAATATGCATAGATATACCAAACTATGTGGCGCACAGAGACCCCCAAATGGATATAAAGTAGATAAAATTTACAAGGCAAAACAAAATAAGGCAGTAAAGAGTGAAATGCAAAAAAATCCAATAAAACCACAAAAATCAATGTTTTTTTTCCAGACTAGTGTTATCGGCCGTCAGAATCACAGTTTGAATATTTTAGCTGGGCCAAACAGGTTATACGGCTAGAAACAAGTGAACACAACATACGCAGAGCTGAAAATGCAATAAAATGGCTAAAAATTCAATAAAATGGCTAAAAATGCACCAAAATACCCAAAATTGCAATATAATCACCGAAATAACATAAAAAAGATATTGCACAGTACGGTTAGCGAATACGCTATTCGTAATGGCAATAAAACATTTTTTTCAGCCAAAAAAAGAGACGATGCGATAAGAAAAAAAAAAAAAGCCACAATGCCATGTATGTGCGTGTGTACAAATGGTAAATTACATGTTATGTGCGCGTGTGTGCGTGTGCACATGTGTGTAAGTGCAGTGAGTGTAAGTGACCCCCCCAATCCCCAAAAATTTATGTGTAAGTGTGTGTAAGTGTGAATCTAAGTGTGTATTACTGTAATAAGTGTGTGTTGGTGTGTTTGTGTGTGTAATTGTTGCACTAACCTGAAAAAATCGCTGGAGACTGTTGCAGGCGATCAGGAAGACTCCCTGGAAGACATCTGCCTCGTGGTTCCTGTCTGTGTGCTGTGGGGGCGGAGATCGTCGATCCGGTGCAGGCTGCAGCAGCAGGACACGTAAGTAACACGTGCCTGCTGCTGTTTTTGGGCCCCTGGGCGATCGCGCCCCAGGGGCCACTCGATCCCCTGCTCTGCTCGTTGCCTAGGGGCAGGGGATCGAGCAGGAACGGAGCGAGCGGCTCTAACAGCCGCTCCTCCGCTTCTGAACCCGGAAGTGCTGCAGAACGTAGAATCTACGTTCTGTGGCATTTCAAGTACCTTTGCCACAGAACGTAGATTCTACGATCTGTGACATTTAAAGGGTTAAGGAATGGGCTGGAGAATAGCCACACCTCCTCTGATGAAGCGCCCAATGGCGCGAAACACGTCAGGAGGGAGTGGCTAACACAAGGTATTCTGACAGGGGGGGGAGACACAGCCATGTGGTGTAATATGATATGAAATAGTTTATTGATATTTGTTTATATACTGTTGATTTGAGATTCTGTGCATGTTTATTTTTTCTTTGAGTATATAAATACACAGACCTATGCACAGTACTCACCCATGATCAGCAATGAACCCATACAAACAATTGATTTAGAAGTTAAAGAGAAGGAAGTAGAAAGAAGAGAAAAGGAATGATAGGTTTTCCCAGCACAGTTTCTCATATACCAAAAGTCCTTTATGATAAACAAATGTCTCTATTCTTGGTTTGCAGTGCCAGGTTGTGGATCAGCCAACCAGCGGTCTCAAACTTTTCCAAATTTTGCTGGACACCCTCGGGCCAAGTATGTAAGTTTCTGTCTTGGAAGAATGTCATCTATTAGTTTAATCCAAAAGCCCAGGGTAGGTGGTCCCATGGCTTTCCATGTCAGGAGTATTGCTTTTTTGGCACAATGAAGAAGTTGATGCAGGCATAGTAGTATTGTAATAAAAATACCTGGTGGTCTAGCGGTACGACGGCATGGACAGCCGCCACGCCCTTTCTCCTTCCTCCTCCCAGAGCCATTAGGGTGCGCGCGGCGCGCCTCTTAAAGGCACAATCACGTCAGCGCGCTCTGGCGCGAAAACGCACGTTCTTGGGCGTGGATTTCTTGCCCTATAAAAGGCCCATTCAGACTGCTGACTGATGCCCGTGATAGAACTTGTTTCTAGTGGTTCCTGAGCCTTGTGCGTCTGATCTGTTCTGAATCTAGTCTGTTTGATTACCCAGCCTGTTCCTGACTATTCTGCATTCTGTATCCTGACCCTTGCCTGCCTACGACAACTCTTCCTGCTTAACCCCTTGATTAACAACCCGGTTTGACCCTTGCCTGCCTGACGATTCTCGATATCTGCCTGCCTCGACCCTGCCTGTCTGACGATTCTCTTGCCTGCCCCATTTGTACTGTGACCTTCGGCCCAAAAGACTTTGCTAACAGCCGTGCCCCTTTGCCAGCCAGAACATCTTGCCTTGTACCTCTCGTTAAGTCCAGGTGGCACCCAAGTAAGCTGAGGGCTCCTCCCGAAGCCCAACGGGGGTCACACTACTGGTGAAGCCGAGACCAGGGTACTTGGCACTTGTTCTGGTATTGGGTGCCGGTCGTGACAAGTATATTTATCAAAGAGTGAAGTTAGAGATTGCCACAGTCCTCTAGAGTGAGATTCCAGAAGAATTGTATTTTGGGGCTCTCCTAAAACACGTGCAGATAATTGCCTTGTTCAACATTGCACTTTACACAAACATCGGGGTAACAATGATAAATCTGTGCCAGCCTGTGTGGAGTTAAATAAACCTTATTCAAAAACTTTGTGTGAATGTATCTATCTTTTATTGAAATGTTTATTTCAGGAATTTGTTCGAGTATATCTTTCCAGGAGCCCACATCTAATGAGAGTAAATCCTGGGCCCATTTGTAGCTGATGTGCTTGATTAAATCAAAAGTCTGGTGTAAAACCAACTGACAGGTTTAGAAAGTTCAGGCCTGTGCAAATAGCGTTCAAGGGTAACTTCTGTGACACACAAGGTCCCCCTTAGAAACTGAGCTATGACACATGCCTGATCTGTAAAATTTGAACAACATGTTATTCTGTAATCTGAACTCTTGTTTCAGTTGGGCAAACTGCTTAAGATTCCCAGAGGACACTATATCAATGAGATGTTTCACCCCTGCATTTGCCCATATACTAACATTGGGTATAGCCCGGAAGTGGGTGAGACCATTGTTGCCCCAGAGTGGGATCCATTTGGACCACCTGTCCTCCTTCTGATATACTTTAGTCACTGTTCTAGAGAATACTTGAATTACAGTTTTCATAATGGGGGTCAAGGAGTATATTGAGGGGAGACCTCTATGGAGCTGGTTGGCAAGGGCTTCAAAGGAGGAGATTACTGCTGCCTCGAGTACAGTCGCTTGGTTATTGGGATCTGGGTTGAGCCACAACCAGGCATAAACCAATTGACTAGCGTAAAAGTATAGTAGAACATTAGGGAGAGCTAGTCCTCCCTTATTTACCAGAGCTTGCAGCATCTGCAAAGAGTTGCGTGGGCGGTCACCTGCCCAGACAACGTTTCTGAAACATGCATCTAGCTCTTTAAACCACCGTCTTCTGGGTATGAAGGGCGCATTATGAAACGCGTAGAGAAATTTGGGGATTTTTAAGATATTTATACGGCCTGGTAGAGACAATGGTAGGGACAATGGAAGGTTTAGCCAATGTTGTGCTTTCAGTTTTAGAGCTCTGACAATGGGGGATAGGTTCAATTCCATGTACAATTCCCTGTGGTTCCATGTGAATTACTATGCCTAGATACGTAAAAGAGGATACCAATTGTAGTTGTACACCCTGGGGAAAGTCCCTGCCACATTCATTATCTACTGGAAACAGCACCGATTTTGCCGAATTAACCCAAAGGCCAGAGTGGTTCCCTCAGGAGCTCTAAAAGGGATTCCCTAGGACTGGCAAAGTATACCAGTATCTCGTCCACATATAGCGAGATTTTCTCTTCCAGCCTCCCAAGTGTAAGCCCTTCAATATCTGGATTGTTACGAATTAGTATAGCTAGGGGTTCTATAGCCAGGGCAAACAATAATGGGCAGCCTTGTCTGGTTCCTCAGGCTAGACTAAATTCCTGTGACAGTTCTGCGTTGACAAGTATTCAGGCCCTTGGAGCATCATACAATGCCCTCACCCACTTTACAAATTGATCCCCCAGCCCATAGTGCATTAAGAGAGGCCAGAGTTAGGGTCACTCAACCATGACAAACACTTTTTCAGTATCAAGGGACACTACCACTCTTTCCCCACTGACCTCGTGGGTGGCCCATAGGTTAGTAAAGAGTCATCTAATATTGACGTCTATGTCCCTGTTAGTCATAAAGCCTGATGCAATAAAGAATGTTTTGCGGCAGAGACTGCGTTAGATGTGCTCCATCCATACCCTTGTTTATTGAATTTGCCTTTGGGCTTCCTGGTGTGGCCTGACTGGAGAGTGAGCACGACTGCAAAGGTGAAGGTGTTTGAACAAACCCGCTGAAAGATAAAGCCTGTCTAGTCAGGGTGTATTAGTTGGTCAACTACCTGCTTTAACATATTGGCCTGTATCTTGGACAGTACCTTGATGTCTGTATTCAAGAGGGGATACGTCTATATGATTCCCACATGTCTGCAGGTTTCCCTGCTTTCAGAATCAGGGTTATTGTAGCTAATTTTGAACTGTCTGGTAGGGAAGCCCCTTGCAGTATGGAGTTAAATAGAGATCACAGTCACCTGCTCTTTCAGGGCCTTATACCACTTGATAGGTATTCCATCAGGGCCTGGGGATTTCCCATTGGGAAATGCATCTATAGCCTCGGTGACTTCTTCCGGGGTAATTTGCTGATTATGGAAGGTGAACCCCTCCAGACTAAACCTAAGGCTTGGAATCCTATCCAAGTATTGATGCAAGGGAAGCTTGTGTTTTGGGGCTTTATACATTGGAATAAAAGGTAACAAACTGGGAAAGGATTTGCTCCTGTTCCGAAATTTCTAGACCCTTGGCTGTGAACAGCTTTTGGATGAATGTTAGTTGCTGCGGTTCCCTAGAGAGGATAGCCAGGAGCATACCGCATTTGTCCTCTTTATCATACCAAGAGGCTGCCCTCCAGAGTTCCCGCTAGGAGTATCAAATAATGCATGTTTACTAACATTGGAGATAAATATCTGGAGAGATTTCTGGAGAAGTTGCCCATAGCAACCAATCAGATTGTTGCTTTTGTTTTCTAACTTATAGATGGCTGTTTAAAAGTAATATTTATCTCCAATGTTAGAAAACATGCCCCATAATCCCCGGTACTGTTCGATAAAGGTCGTGCTGACAAATTCATCAGTGATCCACCTCGGGGGAAGCTTCCATTGCCATGCCCCCCACCCCATTACCCAGTCTGAGCGGGTCAGAGCAAATTCTTGGAGCAAAGGTGACTGAGTCTACTGTCTGCAGTGCAGAGGGGAGAGGTGAGAGCCAGATCTATGTGGGAAGGAGCTGAGGTTCTCACTGTATAGCATGAATATTAGTCAGAGTCTATCCCGAATCACCTGTAACAGATTAAGTTCACCAGGAGGGGGGAGCAGACATTAACCAATATCACGGTATATGTAACTATTATTACTTTCAATATTATATACCTGCCCAGTCTGTCTGTAATTATGGTCTCAGCTATTGGTCTAACCGTTTTTCTAAATAAAATGGCTACCCCCTTGAGTATGATGAGTACTCTGCATGGTATATGGGGCCCAACTAGTGCCTTCTCAAGGCCCGGACCCTTTGTCCAGCTAAAGCAGTTTCTTGAAGTAGAAGTATATCTGCCCCTTGTTTCTTAAAATTATCTAAACCAGGGATTGTTAAACTTTGTCATTCAAACCGCCTACGTTCCAGGAGATTAACCTAAATTTTGTCCCCGCCATGATATGGAAAGGAATCGAGCTGGAATAGTGGACAGGCTGGCACACAATGTCTTAGTCATAGTATATGGGAACCCATCAGAAGTAGAAGAGAAAAGGAAAGAGTAGAAAGCAGAGGAGAAACAATGTAATCAGTAAACCCCCACCAGGTATCCCCCCCAGAAAAACATAGGAGATATATCATTCCCAAAACACCTTTGTGGAGTGAGAGCTCACAACTGATACCAGTAACCAGTCTATCAGTGTATAACAATTTCAAATTTAACTATAACAACTGTTTCCTATGAGAACTTTTTGGTGTAAGCAATACAGTCTAGTCAGCGGATAAGGGTCTGGTCTACTAAAGCAGTGTGTGCTGACCCCGAGTAGTAGGGTAGAAGGTAAACATCTGGGCCTTGTACTAGGTGGTCTGCTGAGGGGCAGAAATCCCATATTTGCCCCCAGTGACACTCCCTTTAACACTGGGTTCCAATACGTGACTGATGACTGAAGGGCTGCCCCAACACTGTATGGAACTAAGTGGCCCTTTGTCCCTTTCTTAAGGGTTTCCAGATTCAAGTTACTAACGGTACCCTTTAGGCAGAAAAGGCCATTTTTTTTCATGGATTACGAGCCGGGCTGAGCTGTGGTCGAGGTGGGCTGTGTTGCGGAGATCTTGGGCAGGTATCCAACCAGTGTTGGACATTGTCAGGTTGATCAAAGAGATGCATTTTACCACCATCCCTAATCCGCAGCTTGGCCGGAAAGATCATACTGTAGGCAATTCCCAGGTCTCGTAGGTGCCTTTTGGCTGCAGAATAGTCTGGATAGAGAGACACACGGGCTCCCTGGAAATAGTTATCACCTTTTTTCCTTGCAGCTTGAAGTGCATTATCCCTGTCCCGATAGTTCAGCAGCTTGATAAGAAAAGGTCTAGGAGAGGTGCGTGTGGGGACCATATGGGGCCTTTCTGCCACAATTTTTTGTGAAAATACTCCCGCGCCCAGTGTGTCCCTCAACCACCGATCGGAAAATAGTTTGGGGTTTTGCCCTTCACTCCTTTCTGGGAGGTCCACCACTCTAATGTTTGATCGACTGGTGGTTTTCCATGTCCTCCATAAGATCTGTTGCCTGTTTCAGCAACCTGTGTAACTGGGTGATCTTAATAGGCAAAGGGTCCGTTTGGTCCTCCAGGGCTCCCACACGTTCCTCCACAGCTCCTGTTCTTTCCCTGAGAGCCTGCACATCTTGCTTAAGCAGCAATATTTCCACCTTGACTTCCTCTATTTTAGTAGTGAGAGTTGGCAGGAAGTAATGGCTGTAAAAACATCCTGCATAGCTGGAGCAGTTGTGTTGTGCTCTCAGATTGACTCTGCTGCTCCAGAGGCAGAGAACACTTGGCTTACTGACTCGGCATGCAGCTCCACCACCAAGGATCAGTATTCTTAGTAGGGTTGCCACCTCACCCCTTTAAAACTGAACACATATGGAATCCACAGCTTGCATGGCTAATTAGCAGTTCCTTTAGATGCATGCTGCAAACTGAACTGATTTATGTGCAGCCATACATCATGCATCTAAATGAATTGCTAATTAGCCATGCAGGCTGTAGATTCCATGGGGTATATTTATCAAAAAATTTAGAGATTGCAACAGTCCTCTTGAGTGAAATTCCACCACTCTCCATTCATTTCTATGAGATTTTTAAAAGAGTTTTTATCAATGGGTAAAAGTTAAAGTTCAGACTTTGATAAATATGCATTTCAAAATCCCATAGAAATGAATGGAGAGAGGCGGTATTTCACTCTAGGGGACTGTGGCGATCTCTAACTTCAGCCTTTGATAAATGTGTTCAGTTTTAAAGGGGTGAGGTGACAACCCTAATTCTTAGTTACATAGAGCTGCTGTATGTAGAAACCAGTGTAGCAGCTCTTAGTCACACAACTGCAGAACGTGAGTGAGATTTCTCCCCAATCCTGACATTGCAATGGGAACTCCCAAGCGACAAGCAAGGAATGAAATGCCCAATATGTATTGGTTTAATACGGGTATCAGTGTAGAAGGAAGTGGGAATTAGGGATGAACTGTTTCCTACCTCTGTGCCAGGTGCCTTTTAGTGATGCCTTTCCTGGATCTATAGGGACTGGGTCAAGAGGTTCTGCCTTTGGTGCTGCCGGGTTCCTAAAAGTACAAGCATATTTCAGCTTTCCATGAATGTGCTGGGTGTGAGCTGGGTGGCATCCCTACGCTGATTACTTGGCACAGTCACAAAGAGATGATGGATACAGGTAAGGCATGGGGCAGACAATCCCACAGCCTTTAGCCACTACAAGCTGAACCCTAAGCTGAAATTCAAGGACATCTCTAGGTGGGGTGAGAAAGAATTTTAGCTGGAAGTGTAACGGGTGGTCCAACTTTTAGTATGTTATAGAATGGATAATTCTAAGCAACTTTTCAATTGGTCTTCAATATTTCCTTTTTATAGTTCTTGAACTATTTGCCTTCTTCTGACTCTTCCCAACTTCCAGCTTTCTAAAATACAAATGCTCTGTAAGGCTACAAATGTATTGTTATTGCTACTTTTTACTACCGTATATACTCGAGTATAAGCCGAGTTTTTCAGCATCCAAAATGTGCTGAAAAAGTCTACCTCGGCTTATACTCGGGTCAGCGGGCAGTAGCTGAGATTGCAGTCACTTTTAATCATTCCTATACCAACAGTTCACTTGGGGAGAGACTGCAATATCCCACAATGCCCTCTGTTGGTTATACGAAAGATTAACAGTGATGGCAATATCACACAGCACCCTCTGCACATGGTAGTGGGACAGTGGGACAATGCACACAGTAATCCATTTGACAATTCTCTGTCACCATCAACTTTGCAAAGAAGTCCGGTTGATCGCTGGGGGGGTCGCTTTGGCAGAATGTGCGCTGCTGGGAGACAGGGCTGTAGTTGTGTCTAGGCTTATACTAGAGTCAATAAGTTTTCCCAGTTTTCGTAGGTAAAATTAGGTACCTCGGCTTATACACGGGTCGGCTTATACTCGAGTATATACGGTACTCCTCTTTCTATTCTGCCCTCTCCTATTCATATTCCAGTCTCTTATACATATCAATACAAGGTTGCTAGGGTAAATTGCAAACTGGAGAGCTGCTGAATAAAGAGCTAAATAACTCAAAAGCCACAAATAATAACAAATGCAAACCACGTGTGGCTGCCTTTACTATATTTTGGGAGATATTTGGTGAGACCGCACAGTTAGTGGGCAAAACTGGGCTGTCTGCTGATCGGAACTGCATCCCCTTCAATTGAGCCCCAGGCATGTGCCTGCCCTGCTTCCCCTAGTTCCATCCCTGCAATGAAATGCTTGTTTGGTGCAATCTTTTGCTGAAATAAATCCAATGAATTTCTAGAGGATTAAACGGGTAAAACTTACTTTTGGTGATGTGATTGCTTCAGAGGTGTAATGCTTCCTTTCAATGTCGGACGCACCTCCCCAGCATGAGCCTGAGGAGAAGCTGCAAATGTGCATAGGAATCAATAAGCAGCAGGCACAATAATCAGACAAGAGCCGATACAAGTCTGGGGTAACGTTACAGGCAGGAGCCGATACAAGTCTGGGGTACAGTTACAGGCAGGAGCTAATACAAGTCAGGGGTACAGTTACAAACAAGAGCCAATAGAATTTGGGGGGTAAAGTTACAGGCAGGAGCTAATACAAGTCTGGGGTAACGTTACAGGCAGGAGCCGATACAAGTCGGGGGGTACAGTTACAGGCAGGAGCTAATACAAGTCAGGGGTACAGTTACAGACAAGAGCCAATAGAATTTGGGGGGTAAAGTTACAGGCAGGAGCTAATACAAGTCTGGGGTACAGTTACAGACAAGAGCCAATAGAATTTGGGGGGTAAAGTTACAGGCAGGAGCTAATACAAGTCTGGGGTAACGTTACAGGCAGGAGCCGATACAAGTCGGGGGGTACAGTTACAGGCAGGAGCTAATACAAGTCAGGGGTACAGTTACAGACAAGAGCCAATAGAATTTGGGGGGTAAAGTTACAGGCAGGAGCTAATACAAGTCTGGGGTAACGTTACAGGCAGGAGCCGATACAAGTCTGGGGTACAGTTACAGGCAGGAGCTAATACAAGTCAGGGGTACAGTTACAGACAAGAGCCAATAGAATTTGGGGGGTAAAGTTACAGGCAGGAGCTAATACAAGTCTGGGGTAACGTTACAGGCAGGAGCCGATACAAGTCGGGGGGTACAGTTACAGGCAGGAGCTAATACAAGTCAGGGGTACAGTTACAGACAAGAGCCAATAGAATTTGGGGGGTAAAGTTACAGGCAGGAGCTAATACAAGTCTGGGGTAACGTTACAGGCAGGAGCCGATACAAGTCGGGGGGTACAGTTACAGGCAGGAGCTAATACAAGTCAGGAGTACATTCACAGTCAGGAGCTGATACAAGTTTGTGGGGTACAGTAACAGACAGGAGCTGATATAAGTTGGGGGGTACAGTTACCTCCATATGGGGGTTATACAGGCTGCAGAAATCTGTCATATAGTAATAGAGAGAGAGAGAGAAGGAGAATAAGATGAGCTCTCAGTCCCTGCCCCAGTCTGAGAGATCGGGAAGAATTTGGAAACTATGTGACGTACCTGGGCCTGTCCTTCCCAGCACTGCTCGAAATATGTCTTCATACTCATCGCTGCTGAGCACCCCCTCACTCTGGAAGGCATATGAGATATGGATGTCTGATTTAGCACCCTATGTTACAGATTAGGGGGGTAGTTCCAATTCAGCAGTAAAGACTGTTACTAAACAACAGCACTACTGTGGTGTCACACAGATGCCCATGTGTTCCACAATTACTGTCCCCTCCTCTTTATAGAAACCAGCTGGGGAAGTGGAAGTGTGAGGGAGCGCAGCAGCAGTACTACATCTAATAAACACTACTCTGACTGTACTGAGATTAGTATCCATCCTTTGTTTTTATGTTTGTTTGTTTGGATGCTACTGAGTTTAGTGCAATCATACAATTAGTACAATAGCCACACCTCTGCCTTGCACTTGCACCCTACTCACTATTACTATTGAGTCGTGACCGAGCAGCAGCTTCTAACCTTAATAAATGACCATCTTCAAACAGAAAGCTTTTTGAGAGGATCCCCTTGTAATGCTGCGAGTAATTGTATTGGTCTGTGATGTGTATGAAGATTTCATTCCTGGAGTAGTGCTGCTCTGAATGAGCTCCACCTGTATCCACCTGTCAGGACTCATTTGGGGCACAATTTCACCCAATAATGCGCATGTGCAACTCTTCCTTTTTGGGCTGAAATTTGTCCATTTAATCGCTGACAGGCGAATACAAGGGGGAGACACTAAGGGGGGGAATTCACAAAAGTGTCGGGAACGAAAAAATGTCTTTTAAAATGTCGTAAAAAAGTGTCGTAATAACAGCCGACAAATTCACAAGAGCATTTACCCGCCAATTTGCCGACGCGTACGCGACTTTTGAAATAGCGTCGTTAAAAGTGGGCATGGTTTTTCTGCGCCACTTTTCCCTAATTTTTATGAATTGCTCATAAACTCATTTGTTTTGCCGACAATTTTTCCGACACATTAGTCTCTCCAAAATGAAAATGTCGGTCAGATTGTGTTTTGAAAACGCTCAGTAAAATGTCGTCTGTCCAATGAAAAGATATTTGACATTTTAGAAAATTGTCGGACTAACGAGACCTTCAGAGACGGTAACATCTGCCTTTGTGTGAAATTTTACACATTTTTCGACCGCCACTTCTGGGTTACTTATTTTACCGACACTTTTGTGAAGTCCCCCCTAAGGGGCAAATTTATTAAGGGTGGAAGTGAAAATTCAAATTCTAATTTTCTAATTTTTTTTTTTCACAACTCTCAAATTTGGGATTTATGCAAACTTAATTCGAGCTTTAAATCAAATTTCGAGATTTATCAAGCTATTGCCCTTTAAGAACTCAAAGTCGACAATTTGCCACCTAAAACCTGCTGAATTAGTGTATAAGTCAATGGGAGAGGTCCAGGGATCAATTAAGAAAAAAACTCGAATTGAGTTTGATCGATTTCAATTCAAATTTTCGCGTCATTTCAATTTGTCTGATTTGGAAAAATTATATTTTATTAATAAACTCCAATTAGTCGAATTTATGGGAGTTTTAAAAAACTCACATGAATTCAAAATTGTGCCTCTAACAGTTGTATACAAGACCATAAATTCACTCCTCACTTTCTCCAGCTTGGGAATTTTTCCTCCAATCCTGGATTCACTAATCTCCTCCTGGGCACAGTGATGGAGCATTGGAGTTCCGGCGAGTGAGGATTTGTTGGGCAGTAATAGTGCTGAGCACAGTCGTCTCTTTGCTTTCTGCTGATACATGTCTAAACAGAGAGGAGAATAAACAGTTTCACAGTATAAATCAAATCTCATTTCCTTGCACTGGATTCATTAAAGGAGAACTAAACCCTAAAAATGAATAAGGCTAAAAATGTCCTATTTTCTATAGCAGTGATCCCCAACCAGTAGCTCGTGAGCAACATGTTGCTCTCCAACACCTTGGATGTTGCTCCCTGTGGTCTCAAAGCAGGTGCTTCTTTTTGGATTCCTGGCTTGGAGGCAAGTGTTGGCTTCATAAAAACCAGTTGCACTGCCAAACAGAGCCTCAATGTAGGTTGACAGTCCATATAGGGGCTACTAAATGGCCAATCACAGCCCTTATTTGGCACCCCAGGAACATTTTTCATGCTTGTGTTGCTCCCCAACTCCTTTTACTTCTGAACGTTGCTCACGGGTTCTAAAGGTTGGGGATTCCTGTTCTATAGTGAACTTATTGCACGAGGCTAAAGTTTGAGCTTGTCAATAGCAGCAATGATCCAGGACTTCAAACTTGTCACAGGGGGTCACCATCTTGGAAAGTGTCTGTGACACTCACATGCTCAGTGGGCTCTGATTGGCTGTTGAGAAGCTAAGCTTAGGGCTCGTCACTAATTATCCAGCAGAAAATGAGCTTCCCTGGCTGTAATATAAGCTGATGCTACAGGTTTGCTGATTATTCAATTCTGATGCTAATTGCACTGGTTTCTGTGCTGCCATGTAGTAATTATGTGTATTAATTACTAATCAGCCTTATATTGTGACATTTCTATTCTATGTGTACTGTATATTGTGAGTGGCTCCCTAAGCTCAGTAAGTGACAGCAGCACAGAGCATGTGCAGTGAATCAGCAGAAAAGAAGATGGGGAGCTACTGGGGCATCTTTGGAGACACAGATCTTTACTGCTAAAGGGCTGTGGTTGCCTTGGGCTGGTACAGAAGCACAAAACATCCTTTAACATTGGCACAAAACCATGTTATTGGGCACTGGCACCATGGGCCTGGAGTCTCAACTCACACTCACTGGAACTGAGTGGATTTGCATGTGAGTGCATGTGTGAGGTTGGCATGGTAAATACCAGCAGGAGAGGCCGTCTCAGAGGGGCACAAAGCTGAAAGGTGGGCATAGAACTCACAACAAGGTGGCACAATTCTGCCAGTTAGGGGTTAATAGTTGGGCATTAGGCTAATGAGGCACCAAATCCACAATTAGGTTTGGGATTCAGCTGAATCTGAGCCTTTAAAAGCAGGAATTGGATTCAGGCCAATCCAAGGGCCTAGCTGAACTGAATCCCTCACCTATTAATATTAGAAATATCGTTTGGCGCTACATTTGTGTTTATGTTTCAAGCCTAATGCAAATTTGCATATGCAGATGTGGGATCAGATTCAAGTCAATCCCTAGTTTAGACATGCAGATAAAAGGGGTGGGGCTTAAAGGAGAACTAAACCCTAAAGTTAAAAAAAACCTTCCCCCTACCCTACATAGACTCCTCCCCCCCAGCCTAGCTGCTACCCAGGACGAATGCCCCTAAGTCTTTACTTACCCCTCCGTGCAGATTCTGTCCAGCGGGGTTCACGGGCAGAATTGCAGATAGGAGGGTTATTGGGGCTACTGACTTGGCTGCTGGGCAGTGAGTAGCAGTTGCGGTTCAAGCAGACAGGACTAGTTTTCTGTTGTACTGGCTATGTCTGTACATATGTCATTAAGGAATAATGGATAGTAGACCTGCTCACACACCCTGGCCTTCAGTTCTGAATGCCTGGTGCTCGGGGGTCCTCCCTGCTTGAATTGCGCGAGTGCCAGTGTATTTGTCTCTGAGATTAAGGAATAATGGCCAGTGAGATTAAGAGAATGGGGCTGGGTGGATTGGAGTGGGCACTGATACAGATGCAGCAAGTTGTGAGAGTCAGTAATAAAATGAATAGCACCAGGAACAACAGGGCTGTCCATTTCCACTAATAAGGGGCCTCAGTCAATACTTGGTGCTTCACGGCACAATTTGCCCTACTTTCTGCTACATTGCACTGAAGTGCAAGAGCCTGTGCCCAAAAGTGTGCCAAGGGAACCCCGTACTTTGTGGCTGCTCCATTGCAGGGGTACAGGGAAAGATACAGGGCCACTTGTATGCCCTGTAGATACTGGTAAATATATATATATATGCTTTGTATGCTGACAGCTAGCGGGAATTCACAAAAGTGTCAGTAAAACAAGTAACCCCAGAAGTGGCGGTCGGCAAATTGTAAAAAGTCGTAGGAACGGCAAATTCACCAAGGCAGACGTTACCGCCTCTGAATGTCTCGTAAGTCCAACACTTTTCAAAAATGTTGTATATGTTTGCGTCGGACAGACGACATTTTACTGAATGTTTTCAAAAGACAGAAACGGAACTAGAGGGGGGCGGGCACTGACGCAGGACGCGCAGCCGGACCCCCCTCCGTAAACCCGGAACTGGCCGGTATATTCGCGGCGCGCGGACTGCTGGGGGGCCCTGAGGGGGAGCGGGAACTGGCCCAATCGCACCCCCGGTAGTTCCGCCCCTGTCAAAAGACAGTTTGATATTTTCATTTTGGAGAGACTAATGTGTCGGGAAAACAAATGAGTTTCCGAGCAATTCCTAAAAATGTCGGGAAAATCATGACCACTTTTAACGACACTGTTTCAAAAGTGTCATACACGTCGGAAAATTGGCGGGTATATAGTCCAAGTGTGATCCCATTCCCATCAGTCCCTGCCCCAGTGAGCTTACAATCTAAGGTCCCTATCACATTCCCATCAGTCCCTGCCCCAGTGAGCTTACAATCTAAGGTCCCTATCACATTCCCATCAGTCCCTGCCCCAGTGAGCTTACAATCTAAGGTCCCTATCACATTCCCATCAGTCCCTGCCCCAGTGAGCTTACAATCTAAGGTCCCTATCACATTCCCATCAGTCCCTGTCCCAGTGAGCTTACAATCTAAGGTCCCTATCACATTCCCATCAGTCCCTGTCCCAGTGAGTTTACAATCTAAGGTCCCTATCACATTCCCATCAGTCCCTGTCCCAGTGAGCTTACAATCTAAGGTCCCTATCACATTCCCATCAGTCCCTGCCCCAGTGAGCTTACAATCTAAGGTCCCTATCACATTCCCATCAGTCCCTGCCCCAGTGAGCTTACACTCTAAGGTCGCTATCAGTCCTTTCCCATCAGTCCCTGCCCCAGTGAGCTTACAATCTAAGTCCCTATCAGTCCTTTCCCCAGTGTTCCAGTAGCCACGTTGCCGTCTCTCTCAGGTAAGTCCCAGTTACACAGCATAGGTCAGTGCTCAGCAGTTTGTCCCCAGTCTCACACAGGTCTGGGGATTGTGATTGAAAATAGGCCGTGACATTTAGATTCCACAGAAGCCCAAACACCGGCCCTGGTGGCATTTGCCTGATTGAGTCGGTGTCAGTCTGGAGCTGGTCTCACATAACAGGAATGAGGGAATTCTCACTGGGTTATGTACAACTATAACTGCTGTTGGAACATTATCTGCACTGCTGGTTGTGACTCCTGAAGCAATGTAGCAGGTGATTGACACAAAGCCTGAGAAGTGGCCTGTGCTCATTGAATAGAGGAGTCAGGAGAAGAGAAGGAGAATGAGCTCAGGCCTCACACTCTACTCTAGTCCTGGTGTCACGTGGCATGTGTGGGCGGTACTAGCGGTGTGCGCGCTGATTGGTTCATTTCTCCCGCTCTCATCCAGTCACACGGAAAGGGCATCAGAGAGTAAGTTTAGGAGAACAAACGGAAAGAGGACAAATCTCTCCAGCAGCCCCGTCCCACTTGCTACACACTCTGTAATTTCCCCTCTCTGCCCCGGACACCAGAAGAACTCACCTGACACTCGCGCACTTCCACTCACACCCACTTCTCTCGCCTGTGATACCTCACACTCAATTGGTCAGTATCTGATCACGTGCGTCACACAGACGGGCTTCCCGCGCTGAAAAGAAAAACGATATCCCCTAGCCAATAGAATGCGACTGACGCAGCGCCACGTGATCCTAAGATGACTAATAGCGTGTGAGAGCGGGAGATTGCGGGAATGAGTTGTGTGAGGGAGTAATGCCGCGCCTCACAAAGAATTTGCCGCATGTAGCGCAGTGAAATGTTATTGATCACGCCCAGTTTCATGATCACGCCCCCTAATTACCATGTTCCAGGGTAGGTCTTATGAAGTGCAGGGCCCAATTGGAACCATTCTGGTGGGTCCTTTAGATGAAGTGTGGCTGGTGTGGGGCTTCAGTGCTTTTTCACCTCTGCTTTGTCCCATTAGTCTCCTGACATTTCATGTGATCCCCAAACATTAGTTGCTGACACACTGAGCATATTGTATAGAGAGAGAGGGGGGAAATAGGGGCACGACTTGTAAAGTAAAATCTGGGGATACGTTTAACTGTAACTTCCCTGCACCAATAATCAGCCGGACCCTATACAGTCGGACACGTATGTACAGTTGCACGTGATCTCCACACTCATAAGGGACATTAATCTCATTCTCCTGGACTTCTCCTCTGCTTTTCATACTGGTGCCCATTGTGTTCTACTGAAAATTCTCCATTCAGTTCTTATTCCTGCTTCTCTTCCTTCTTTTATTCCTGCTTCTCTTCCTACTTTTATTCCTGCTTCTCTTCCTATCTTTATTCCTGCTTCTCTTCCTACTTTTATTCCTGCTTCTCTTCCTACTTTTATTCCTGCTTCTCTTCCTACTTTTATTCCTGCTTCTCTTCCTACTTTTATTCCTGCTTCTCTTCCTACTTTTATTCCTGCTTCTCTTCCTACTTTTATTCCTGCTTCTCTTCCTACCTTTATTCCTGCTTCTCTTCCTACTTTTATTCCTGCTTCTCTTCCTACTTTTATTCCTGCTTCTCTTCCTACCTTTATTCCTGCTTCTCTTCCTACTTTTATTCCTGCTTCTCTTCCTACCTTTATTCCTGCTTCTCTTCCTACTTTTATTCATGCTTCTCTTCCTATCTTATTCCTGCTTCTCTTCCTACTTTTATTCCTGCTTCTCTCCTACCTTTATTCCTACTTCTCTTCCTACTTTTATTCCTGCTTCTCTTCCTACTTTTATTCCTGCTTCTCTTCCTACCTTTATTCCTGCTTCTCTTCCTACCTTTATTCCTGCTTCTCTTCCTACTTTTATTCCTGCTTCTCTTCCTACTTTTATTCCTGCTTCTCTTCCTACCTTTATTCCTGCTTCTCTTCCTAATTATTCCTTCTTCTCTTCTACTTTTATTCCTGCTTCTCTTCCTACTTTTATTCCTGCTTCTCTTCCTACCTTTATTCCTGCTTCTCTTCCTACTTTTATTCCTGCTTCTCTTCCTACTTTTATTCCTGCTTCTCTTCCTACTTTTATTCCTGCTTCTCTTCCTATCTTTATTCCTGCTTCTCTTCCTACTTTTATTCCTGCTTCTCTTCCTACTTTTATTCCTGCTTCTCTTCCTATCTTTATTCCTGCTTCTCTTCCTATCTTTATTCCTACTTCTCTTCCTACTTTTATTCCTGCTTCTCTTCCTACCTTTATTCCTACTTCTCTTCCTACTTTTATTCCTGCTTCTCTTCCTACTTTTATTCCTGCTTCTCTTCCTACTTTTATTCCTGCTTCTCTTCCTACTTTTATTCCTGCTTCTCTTCCTACTTTTATTCCTGCTTCTCTTCCTACTTTTATCCTGCTTCTCTTCCTACTTTTATTCCTGCTTCTCTTCCTACTTTTATTCCTGCTTCTCTTCCTACTTTATTCCTGCTTCTCTTCCTACCTTTATCCTGCTTCTCTTCCCTTTATTCCTGCTTCTCTTCCTACCTTTATTCCTGCTCTCCCAAACTCTCCCCTACTTTATTCCTGCTTCCTGCTCCTACCTTTATTCCTGCTTCTCTCCTACCTTTTATTCCTGCTTCTCTTCCTACTTTATTCCTGCTTCTCTTCCTACTTCTTTATTCCTGCTTCTCTTCCTACCTTTATTCCCTACTTCTCTTCCTACCTTTTATTCCTACTTCCTTCCCTACTTTTCATTCCTGCTTCTCTTCCTACCTTTTATTCCTGCTTCTCTTCCTACCTTTATTCCTGCCTTCTCTTCCTACCTTTATTCCTGCTTCTCTTCCTACTTTTATTCTGCTTCTCTTCCCTACCTTTATTCCTGCTTCTCTTCCTAAATTATTCCGCTTCTTTCCAATTCCTTTCTCTTCTACTTTTATTCCTGCTTCTCTTCCTACTTTTATTCCTGCTTCTCTTCCTACCTTTATTCCTCTTCTCTTCCTACTTTTATTCCTGGCTTCTCTCCTACTTTTTATTCCTGCTTCTCTTCCTATCTTTATTCCTGCTTCTCTCCTACTTTTATTCCTGCTTCTCTTCTACTTTTATTCCTGCTTCTCTTCCTATCTTTATTCCTGCTTCTCTTCCTATCTTTATCCTGCTTCTCTTCCTACCTTTATTCCTGCTTCTCTTCCTAAATTATTCCTTCTTCTCTTCCCACCTTTATTCCTGCTTCTCTTCCTACTTTTATTCCTGCTTCTCTTCCTACCTTTATTCTGCTTCTCTTCCTACCTTTATTCCTGCTTCTCTTCCTACCTTTATTCCTGCTTCTCTTCCTACTTTTATTCCTGCTTCTCTTCCTACCTTTATTCCTGCTTCTCTTCCTATCTTTATTCCTGCTTCTCTTCCTACTTTTATTCCTGCTTCTCTTCCTACCTTTATTCCTGCTTCTCTTCCTATCTTTATTCCTGCTTCTCTTCCTACTTTTATTCCTGCTTCTCTTCCTATCTTTATTCCTGCTTCTCTTCCTATCTTTATTCCTGCTTCTCTTCCTACCTTTATTCCTGCTTCTCTTCCTACTTTTATTCATGCTTCTCTTCCTACCTTTATTCCTGCTTCTCTTCCTACTTTTATTCCTACTTCTCTTCCTACTTTTATTCCTGCTTCTCTTCCTACTTTTATTCCTGCTTCTCTTCCTACTTTTATTCCTGCTTCTCTTCCTACTTTTATTCCTGCTTCTCTTCCTACTTTTATTCCTGCTTCTCTTCCTACTTTTATTCCTGCTTCTCTTCCTACTTTTATTCCTGCTTCTCTTCCTACTTTTATTCCTGCTTCTCTTCCTACCTTTATTCCTGCTTCTCTTCCTACTTTTATTCCTGCTTCTCTTCCTACTTTTATTCCTGCTTCTCTTCCTACCTTTATTCCTGCTTCTCTTCCTACTTTTATTCCTGCTTCTCTTCCTACCTTTATTCCTGCTTCTCTTCCTACTTTTATTCATGCTTCTCTTCCTATCTTTATTCCTGCTTCTCTTCCTACTTTTATTCCTGCTTCTCTTCCTACCTTTATTCCTACTTCTCTTCCTACTTTTATTCCTGCTTCTCTTCCTACTTTTATTCCTGCTTCTCTTCCTACCTTTATTCCTGCTTCTCTTCCTACCTTTATTCCTGCTTCTCTTCCTACTTTTATTCCTGCTTCTCTTCCTACTTTTATTCCTGCTTCTCTTCCTACCTTTATTCCTGCTTCTCTTCCTAAATTATTCCTTCTTCTCTTTCTACTTTTATTCCTGCTTCTCTTCCTACTTTTATTCCTGCTTCTCTTCCTACCTTTATTCCTGCTTCTCTTCCTACTTTTATTCCTGCTTCTCTTCCTACTTTTATTCCTGCTTCTCTTCCTACTTTTATTCCTGCTTCTCTTCCTATCTTTATTCCTGCTTCTCTTCCTACTTTTATTCCTGCTTCTCTTCCTACTTTTATTCCTGCTTCTCTTCCTATCTTTATTCCTGCTTCTCTTCCTATCTTTATTCCTGCTTCTCTTCCTACCTTTATTCCTGCTTCTCTTCCTACTTTTATTCCTGCTTCTCTTCCTACTTTTATTCCTGCTTCTCTTCCTACTTTTATTCCTGCTTCTCTTCCTACCTTTATTCCTGCTTCTCTTCCTAAATTATTCCTTCTTCTCTTTCTACTTTTATTCCTGCTTCTCTTCCTACTTTTATTCCTGCTTCTCTTCCTACCTTTATTCCTGCTTCTCTTCCTACTTTTATTCCTGCTTCTCTTCCTACTTTTATTCCTGCTTCTCTTCCTACTTTTATTCCTGCTTCTCTTCCTATCTTTATTCCTGCTTCTCTTCCTACTTTTATTCCTGCTTCTCTTCCTACTTTTATTCCTGCTTCTCTTCCTACCTTTATTCCTGCTTCTCTTCCTATCTTATTCCTGCTTCTCTTCCTACTTTTATTCCTGCTTCTCTTCCTATCTTTATTCATGCTTCTCTTCCTACCTTTATTCCTGCTTCTCTTCCTACTTTATTCCTGCTTCTCTTCCTACCTTTATTCCTGCTTCTCTTCCTATCTTTATTCCTGCTTCTCTTCCTACCTTTATTCCTGCTTCTCTTCCTACTTTTATTCCTGCTTCTCTTCCTACTTTTATTCCTGCTTCTCTTCCTACCTTTATTCCTGCTTCTCTTCCTAAATTATTCCTTCTTCTCTTTCTACTTTTATTCCTGCTTCTCTTCCTACTTTTATTCCTGCTTCTCTTCCTACCTTTATTCCTGCTTCTCTTCCTACTTTTATTCCTGCTTCTCTTCCTACTTTTATTCCTGCTTCTCTTCCTATCTTTATTCCTGCTTCTCTTCCTACTTTTATTCCTGCTTCTCTTCCTACTTTTATTCCTGCTTCTCTTCCTATCTTTATTCCTGCTTCTCTTCCTATCTTTATTCCTGCTTCTCTTCCTACCTTTATTCCTGCTTCTCTTCCTAAATTATTCCTTCTTCTCTTCCCACCTTTATTCCTGCTTCTCTTCCTACTTTTATTCCTGCTTCTCTTCCTACCTTTATTCCTGCTTCTCTTCCTACCTTTATTCCTGCTTCTCTTCCTACCTTTATTCCTGCTTCTCTTCCTACTTTTATTCCTGCTTCTCTTCCTACCTTTATTCCTGCTTCTCTTCCTATCTTTATTCCTGCTTCTCTTCCTACTTTTATTCCTGCTTCTCTTCCTATCTTTATTCCTGCTTCTCTTCCTATCTTTATTCCTGCTTCTCTTCCTACCTTTATTCCTGCTTCTCTTCCTACTTTTATTCCTGCTTCTCTTCCTACCTTTATTCCTGCTTCTCTTCCTACCTTTATTCCTGCTTCTCTTCCTACCTTTATTCCTGCTTCTCTTCCTACTTTTATTCCTGCTTCTCTTCCTACCTTTATTCCTGCTTCTCTTCCTATCTTTATTCCTGCTTCTCTTCCTACTTTTATTCCTGCTTCTCTTCCTATCTTTATTCCTGCTTCTCTTCCTACCTTTATTCCTGCTTCTCTTCCTACTTTTATTCCTGCTTCTCTTCCTACCTTTATTCCTGCTTCTCTTCCTATCTTTATTCCTGCTTCTCTTCCTACTTTTATTCCTGCTTCTCTTCCTATCTTTATTCATGCTTCTCTTCCTACCTTTATTCCTGCTTCTCTTCCTACTTTTATTCCTGCTTCTCTTCCTACCTTTATTCCTGCTTCTCTTCCTATCTTTATTCCTGCTTCTCTTCCTACCTTTATTCCTGCTTCTCTTCCTAAATTATTCCTTCTTCTCTTTCTACTTTTATTCCTGCTTCTCTTCCTAAATTATTCCTTCTTCTCTTCCCACCTTTATTCCTGCTTCTCTTCCTACTTTTATTCCTGCTTCTCTTCCTACCTTTATTCCTGCTTCTCTTCCTACCTTTATTCCTGCTTCTCTTCCTACCTTTATTCCTGCTTCTCTTCCTACTTTTATTCCTGCTTCTCTTCCTACCTTTATTCCTGCTTCTCTTCCTATCTTTATTCCTGCTTCTCTTCCTACTTTTATTCCTGCTTCTCTTCCTATCTTTATTCCTGCTTCTCTTCCTACCTTTATTCCTGCTTCTCTTCCTACCTTTATTCCTGCTTCTCTTCCTACCTTTATTCCTGCTTCTCTTCCTACTTTTATTCCTGCTTCTCTTCCTACCTTTATTCCTGCTTCTCTTCCTACCTTTATTCCTGCTTCTCTTCCTACCTTTATTCCTGCTTCTCTTCCTACTTTTATTCCTGCTTCTCTTCCTACCTTTATTCCTGCTTCTCTTCCTACTTTTATTCCTGCTTCTCTTCCTACCTTTATTCCTGCTTCTCTTCCTACTTTTATTCCTGCTTCTCTTCCTATCTTTATTCCTGCTTCTCTTCCTACTTTTATTCCTGCTTCTCTTCCTAAATTATTCCTTCTTCTCTTTCTACTTTTATTCCTGCTTCTCTTCCTACTTTTATTCCTGCTTCTCTTCCTACCTTTATTCCTGCTTCTCTTCCTACTTTTATTCCTGCTTCTCTTCCTACTTTTATTCCTGCTTCTCTTCCTACTTTTATTCCTGCTTCTCTTCCTATCTTTATTCCTGCTTCTCTTCCTACTTTATTCCTGCTTCTCTTCCTACTTTTATTCCTGCTTCTCTCCTATCTTTATTCCTGCTTCTCTTCCTATCTTTATTCCTGCTTCTCTTCCTACCTTTATTCCTGCTTCTCTTCCTAAATTATTCCTTCTTCTCTTCCACCTTTATTCCTGCTTCTCTTCCTACTTTTATTCCTGCTTCTCTTCCTACCTTTATTCCTGCTTCTCTTCCTACCTTTATTCCTGCTTCTCTTCCTACCTTTATTCCTGCTTCTCTTCCTACTTTTATTCCTGCTTCTCTTCCTACCTTTATTCCTGCTTCTCTTCCTATCTTTATTCCTGCTTCTCTTCCTACTTTTATTCCTGCTTCTCTTCCTATCTTTATTCCTGCTTCTCTTCCTATCTTTATTCCTGCTTCTCTTCCTACCTTTATTCCTGCTTCTCTTCCTACTTTTATTCCTGCTTCTCTTCCTACCTTTATTCCTGCTTCTCTTCCTACCTTTATTCCTGCTTCTCTTCCTACCTTTATTCCTGCTTCTCTTCCTACTTTTATTCCTGCTTCTCTTCCTACCTTTATTCCTGCTTCTCTTCCTATCTTTATTCCTGCTTCTCTTCCTACTTTTATTCCTGCTTCTCTTACTATCTTTATTCCTGCTTCTCTTCCTACCTTTATTCCTGCTTCTCTTCCTACTTTTATTCCTGCTTCTCTTCCTACCTTTATTCCTGCTTCTCTTCCTATCTTTATTCCTGCTTCTCTTCCTACTTTTATTCCTGCTTCTCTTCCTATCTTTATTCATGCTTCTCTTCCTACCTTTATTCCTGCTTCTCTTCCTACTTTTATTCCTGCTTCTCTTCCTACCTTTATTCCTGCTTCTCTTCCTATCTTTATTCCTGCTTCTCTTCCTACCTTTATTCCTGCTTCTCTTCCTAAATTATTCCTTCTTCTCTTTCTACTTTTATTCCTGCTTCTCTTCCTAAATTATTCCTTCTTCTCTTTCTACTTTTATTCCTGCTTCTCTTCCTACTTTTATTCCTGCTTCTCTTCCTACTTTTATTCCTGCTTCTCTTCCTACCTTTATTCCTGCTTCTCTTCCTACTTTTATTCCTGCTTCTCTTCCTACTTTTATTCCTGCTTCTCTTCCTACTTTTATTCCTGCTTCTCTTCCTATCTTTATTCCTGCTTCTCTTCCTACTTTTATTCCTGCTTCTCTTCCTACTTTTATTCCTGCTTCTCTTCCTATCTTTATTCCTGCTTCTCTTCCTATCTTTATTCCTGCTTCTCTTCCTACCTTTATTCCTGCTTCTCTTCCTAAATTATTCCTTCTTCTCTTCCCACCTTTATTCCTGCTTCTCTTCCTACTTTTATTCCTGCTTCTCTTCCTACCTTTATTCCTGCTTCTCTTCCTACCTTTATTCCTGCTTCTCTTCCTACCTTTATTCCTGCTTCTCTTCCTACTTTTATTCCTGCTTCTCTTCCTACCTTTATTCCTGCTTCTCTTCCTATCTTTATTCCTGCTTCTCTTCCTACTTTTATTCCTGCTTCTCTTCCTATCTTTATTCCTGCTTCTCTTCCTATCTTTATTCCTGCTTCTCTTCCTACCTTTATTCCTGCTTCTCTTCCTACTTTTATTCCTGCTTCTCTTCCTACCTTTATTCCTGCTTCTCTTCCTACCTTTATTCCTGCTTCTCTTCCTACCTTTATTCCTGCTTCTCTTCCTACTTTTATTCCTGCTTCTCTTCCTACCTTTATTCCTGCTTCTCTTCCTATCTTTATTCCTGCTTCTCTTCCTACTTTTATTCCTGCTTCTCTTCCTATCTTTATTCCTGCTTCTCTTCCTACCTTTATTCCTGCTTCTCTTCCTACTTTTATTCCTGCTTCTCTTCCTACCTTTATTCCTGCTTCTCTTCCTATCTTTATTCCTGCTTCTCTTCCTACTTTTATTCCTGCTTCTCTTCCTATCTTTATTCATGCTTCTCTTCCTACCTTTATTCCTGCTTCTCTTCCTACTTTTATTCCTGCTTCTCTTCCTACCTTTATTCCTGCTTCTCTTCCTATCTTTATTCCTGCTTCTCTTCCTACCTTTATTCCTGCTTCTCTTCCTAAATTATTCCTTCTTCTCTTTCTACTTTTATTCCTGCTTCTCTTCCTAAATTATTCCTTCTTCTCTTTCTACCTTTATTCCTGCTTCTCTTCCTATCTTTATTCCTGCTTCTCTTCCTACTTTTATTCCTGCTTCTCTTCCTATCTTTATTCATGCTTCTCTTCCTATCTTTATTCCTGCTTCTCTTCCTACCTTTATTCCTGCTTCTCTTCCTAAATTATTCCTTCTTCTCTTTCTACTTTTATTCCTGCTTCTCTTCCTACCTTTCTGACTAGTCTGTTACTGCTCATAACAAATCCTTTCATCTTAATGTGGAGGTGTCTCAGGGTTCTGGACTTGTTCCTCTGTTGTTCTCCTTGTACTCTCTCTCTCTCTTTAGGAGACCTTATATCTTCATTTGGCCTTAAATACAGCAGTATGCCAATGATATCCAGATATACTGAGACACCCCTCACTGATCCCAGACTGTTAGTAAATATCTCATGAATCAACATCACCTCAAGCTCAACTTGGCCAAGACTCAGCTCATGGTCTTTCCACCCAAACTGAGCCCTTCTCTTCCTTTCACCATTACTATTGATGGCATGACCATTAACCCCATTAACTCAACACACTGTTGGGATCATCTTTGACCAGTCCCTCTCCTTCTCTATTAATAATCCTGCCAAAACCTGCCGCTTCTTCCTTCACAATATAGCCAAGATAGGACTGCCTGTTAAACAAAGGACAACATAGAAAGTCCTTCTGATAACATTCATGTCCCTCACTCCTCTGCTCCTCACTACATTTCTTCTCCTCTCAGATTCACCTTCTCTTCCCTCCATCCAGTGTCACCTCTCAAACCTTTCTATCTTCTGCTCCTTCCTTCTGTCATTCCCTCCCTGAATTCCTCTGTAAGGAACAATCTCAATCTCTTCAAGAGAAACACAAGAGTCTGCTCTTTGGAGCAGTAGAACATTAGTCTAGTCCTGTTATATTTGCTGGTTATAACAAACAATTATTGATACCTCCCAACCAGACCCGGACTGACAATCTGTGGGTTGTGGCAAATGCCAGAGGGGCTGCTATAAGGTCCCATAGAAAGTCAGTATTTAGTGGGCTGGTGGGGGCTGATTGGGCCTCTGTGTAGCTGAAATGCCAGGGCCTATTATAATTCTCAGTCTGGACCTGCTCCCAACTGTCTCATTTTCTGCAGGACAGTCCCGATTTTCACAGTTTAGGCTGCAGTCTCGGGTTTCTTACTGAAATGTCCCTCTTTGATGTCATACACTGACTAAAGTAAAAGTTTCTGAAGCTTAATTAAAATAAGAGGCTTTTTGGCAGAGAGGCCAGAACACTCAGCAGCTGCACTTAGATACTTTTGTAACAATTTAAGATCAGCAAAAATACAATTGTAACTATTTAAGATCAGCAAAGATACAATTGTAACTATTTAAGATAAGCAGGTCTCTTGGGAGACTCACAGCTTAAAGGGCAATTCACTTTGTGTAATAACACACAAAACAGTGCAGTAAAACTCCCAGCTATGTGCTGAAGCTTTCATTAGCTGACATTTTTGTACAGTGAATGTGAGTAAATAATATAAAGTGAGCAGTGAGTGTGGGGCAGATGTGTGTAAGGATCAGACTGATGGGAATGTACAGCTGACTGGTTGCTATGGGCACCTGTGTCGGTAACTAGGACTTAGTGTGTGGGGAGGAGAGTGAGTGGAACAAGAGCAACATAGAGACATGAGAGGAGGTGTAATAGCGAGTCCAGCCACAGGGGGCAGCAGCACATACACGTGTGTGGGGATTAGAGAAGGAGCCGCTAAACAGGACGGGCAGATAAAGAGATAAAAACGAATGACTTGTTCTTGGGTCTGGGCAGAGACAATACACGTGTAAGCGGCGCAGCTCCCACTACTGCTCGTTACAAGGCGGGGTTATGACGCGACACTGCCGTACTCCAGGGTTGTCCCTCCCTCTACACGAACTACGTGCTGCGTCACTGCGCTGGAATACGTGTGGTGTGACGTCACGGTATCGCGAGATGAGACTTGTGTGCGACTGGATTAGTTGTCCGGCAGGAGCGAAGGAGTCGGACGTTGTGGTCGCTGCGGGAGTGTGAGTCGGGGATACGCGGGTGTGTCTCGTCAGGGAATTCAGGAGTGTCCCGGGAACGTCAGGCCTAACAACCGGGCGGTACGTGAGTGTGAGAGACAGACAGAGGCCGCGCCATTAGTCAGGGGCACTGGGCGGGCGAGACTAACGTACATTCACTGTCTCCAATGTCTCTCTATGTACAGACACTCAACTGCCTTTCCTTCTCTCCCTCAAGGCACTGCTGCAAATTCTGAACCGGAAGAGGAGGAGCAAGGGGCGTGTCCTGGCTGCCAGTGAGGGCTCAGTGTGGAGATGGGGCTCCCAGTGTCACAGCCAGTGAATCAGGGGGGGAACCCAGACATTTAAGGGCCACAGAGCAGCCCCCCTTTATTCTCACAGACACCTCTGAATCGCTGGCCCCGCTAAGCTGCTGGGAGTTACGCTGCTGGGAGTTGCTGGAGCTACAGGTGGAATATTTACCCCCCACGTCCTGTAGGTGATGCCCACATGCAGCTTGTGCTAGAGATGGCGGCCACCACCGAAAATCTGCAACTGCCAGTGGGAAGTGAGGAGGGGGAGGGGACTACCTTCCTGGCTCCACCCCCTGCCCCTCCTCTCCCGCCCTCTAAAGCAGAAGTCCAGCCCAAAGCTACAACAGAAGTGGAGGAGCAACTCCAGGTCCCTCGGGGGCCACGCAATGGATTCCAGGGGAAGAGGAGGAACAGTTTCCATGTTGGATTTAAGCAGCCGGTTCCATTCAAACGGCGTCGGAGGGTGAACTCTGATTGTGACCCTGTTCTGCCCTCCAACTTCCTCCTCGGGGGCAACATATTCGACCCCCTAAACCTTAACAGTCTGCTGGACGAGGAAGTCAACCGCACTCTCAATGCGGAAACCCCAAAATCTTCGCCCCTCCCATCCCGGAATAGGGACCCGGTGCAGATTCTCATTCCTAAAGACATTACGGATCCACTTTGCCTCAATGCTAATTCCGGGGAGCTCCTTCTCTCACCCCTAAAGAGCGGCAGGAAAAGGCACAGGCACCGGCACCACCCCTCAACTGATGCACCTTCTAAGGCTCCTGTGGGAGTGGCTGAGGAAGCAGAGCCCGCCCCCGAGGAGCCACAGCCATATGAACTGAACACAACGATTAACTGCCGAGATGAAGTGGTGACTCTCCCAGTTCTGGAGAATGAGCCGGTGGCCCCGTCAGTCAGTTCTTCGTCCGTATCCAACTCCCGGCATCGGAAAAGGAGGAGGACAACGAGCAAATCCGAAGGGAAAGCTGGAAGCCCGGAGAGGGGGAAGAGCCTGTCAGCTGAGAGATCCGCCCCCAGGCCACATGCTCCTAAATCTCAAGCAAAGGGTAAAAACCGATTCCTGCATGGGAACTATTGCCGTTACTATGGTTACCGGAACCCCTGCCATTTGGAGGACCCTCGCCTCCGTGCACTCAAACCCGAGTGGTTTCTGGGTAAATCAGTGTTGGACATTGGCTGCAACGTGGGTCATGTGACTCTGTATGTGGCCAAGAACATGGGGCCCTCGCGTGTAGTTGGACTGGACATTGATGGGACGCTGATAAACGCCGCACGCCAGAACATTCGCCATTACCTGTCGGATGAAAGTAAGAGAGTCGGGGGGTTCCCAGCAGGACTGGTTGCCACTAGGGGGCCCATTGCCGCTCCCTTACTCCAGCCAAAACAAGGAGACGACGAGGAGGAGGAGAGGAAAGTCTTTCCACACAATGTGCTGTTTGTGCAGGTGAGAACCCCGTATTGTGCCTGCCCCCCAATCTTCTACCTTTTTGTGTTGACCTTTAGTTACAGCCATTGCCCCCCTGCTCCTTTCAGCTTCTCTGTCTGATTTGTGTTTATTGCCCTGTCCTGCGGGGGAGGGGCTTAGTCAACTCACTGACAAACGTGGAGCCCCCCAAAACTATTTGTTGGAGTGATTCTGTTCCCCTTCTGCTTCCTCAGCCTGTCCCCATTACTTTTTCCGCCTTATCTTTCCTCACCCCGCACCCCTTTTTTTGTTCCCCCCCCCACTCAGTGGCCTAATGAGCTGTTTGCCCCCCTGCAGGGTAATTACGTTCTGGAGAGGGAGGAGCTAGTGGAGGTGCAGCAGTCGGAGTATGATGTTATCCTGTGTCTGAGTGTAACTAAGTGGGTGCATCTGAATTCGGGAGACCAAGGACTCAAGCGCATGTTCCGCAGAATCTACAGACACCTCCGCCCTGGGGGCACCCTCATTCTGGAACCCCAACCCTGGGCATCCTATGGGAAGAGGAAGAAACTGACTGTAAGTGTTGGGCTGGGGGGCAGGGTATCTCGCTATTGAGTGTTGGGCTACAATGAGTGCTCCCCAAAAACTGAGTGAATCAAATTAATTAACATATAATGTAGTATTGCCTTGCACTGATAAAACTGGTGTGTTTCACAAACACTAATATAGTTTATATAAACAAACTGCTGTGCAGCTAAACTATAGTAGTACTTATCTGTTATCTACTGTGTATCCTGTGCTTGAATGGCTGCCCCCATGGCTACACAGCAGCTTGTTCATATAAACTATAGTAGTACTTATCTGTTATCTACTGTGTATCCTGTGCTTGAATGGCTGCCCCCATGGCTACACAGCAGCTTGTTTATATAAACTATAGTAGTACTTATCTGTTATCTACTGTGTATCCTGTGCTTGAATGGCTGCCCCCATGGCTACACAGCAGCTTGTTTCTATAAACTATAGTAGTACTTATCTGTTATCTACTGTGTATCCTGTGCTTGAATGGCTGCCCCCATGGCTACACAGCAGCTTGTTTCTATAAACTATAGTAGTACTTATCTGTTATCTACTGTGTATCCTGTGCTTGAATGGCTGCCCCCATGGCTACACAGCAGCTTGTTTCTATAAACTATAGTAGTACTTATCTGTTATCTACTGTGTATCCTGTGCTTGAATGGCTGCCCCCATGGCTACACAGCAGCTTGTTTATATCAACTATAGTAGTACTTATCGGTTATCTACTGTGTATCCTGTGCTTGAATGGCTGCCCCCATGGCTACACAGCAGCTTGTTTATATAAACTATAGTAGTACTTATCTGTTATCTACTGTGTATCCTGTGCTTGAATGGCTGCCCCCATGGCTACACAGCAGCTTGTTTATATCAACTATAGTAGTACTTATCGGTTATCTACTGTGTATCCTGTGCTTGAATGGCTGCCCCCATGGCTACACAGCAGCTTGTTTATATAAACTATAGTAGTACTTATCTGTTATCTACTGTGTATCCTGTGCTTGAATGGCTGCCCCCATGGCTACACAGCAGCTTGTTTATATCAACTATAGTAGTACTTATCGGTTATCTACTGTGTATCCTGTGCTTGAATGGCTGCCCCCATGGCTACACAGCAGCTTGTTTATATAAACTATAGTAGTACTTATCTGTTATCTACTGTGTATCCTGTGCTTGAATGGCTGCCCCCATGGCTACACAGCAACTTGTTTATATAAACTATAGTAGTACTTATCTGTTATCTACTGTGTATCCTGTGCTTGAATGGCTGCCCCCATGGCTACACAGCAACAGCAACTTGTTTATATAAACTATAGTAGTACTTATCTGTTATCTACTGTGTATCCTGTGCTTGAATGGCTGCCCCCGTGGCTACACAGCAGCTTGTTTATATAAACTATAGTAGTACTTATCTACTGTGTATCCTGTGCTTGAATGGCTGCCCCCATGGCTACACAGCAGCTTGTTTATATAAACTATAGTAGTACTTATCTGTTATCTACTGTGTATCCTGTGCTTGAATGGCTGCCCCCATGGCTACACAGCAGCTTGTTTATATAAACTATAGTAGTACTTATCTGTTATCTACTGTGTATCCTGTGCTTGAATGGCTGCCCCCATGGCTACACAGCAGCTTGTTTATATAAACTATAGTAGTACTTATCTGTTATCTACTGTGTATCCTGTGCTTGAATGGCTGCCCCCATGGCTACACAGCAGCTTGTTTATATCAACTATAGTAGTACTTATCTGTTATCTACTGTGTATCCTGTGCTTGAATGGCTGCCCCCATGGCTACACAGCAGCTTGTTTATATAAACTATAGTAGTACTTATCTGTTATCTACTGTGTATCCTGTGCTTGAATGGCTGCCCCCATGGCTACACAGCAACTTGTTTATATAAACTATAGTAGTACTTATCTGTTATCTACTGTGTATCCTGTGCTTGAATGGCTGCCCCCGTGGCTACACAGCAGCTTGTTTATATAAACTATAGTAGTACTTATCTGTTATCTACTGTGTATCCTGTGCTTGAATGGCTGCCCCCATGGCTACACAGCAGCTTGTTTATATCAACTATAGTAGTACTTATCTGTTATCTACTGTGTATCCTATTTCTTGTGTTCATGGTACTTGTTACTAAATGAATGGCTTCTATAAGGAATGAAGTGGCAACTGGGGCTGTTGTTGGGAACTGATCACATTACACTACAGACCCAGCACCTTATCTCTGTATCATGAAGGGAAATCTGCCAATCACATAACTAGAAATCCAATTGCTGCTTGCTGATTGGCTCGTCAATGTGACTTGTCACATACAGTTCCATATTACCTGATTCAGGGGTCCTGTCACTGGTCTGAATGTGGGGAGAACTTGCCCAAAATGCATATATAAACCTTATAGTGTTATTACTCCCAGCACCCACTGACACTGCTGCATACTCCCGTCTGTCTGTCTGTCTGTCCAGACCTGAAGCCTTCTCTCACCCGTAATGCAACAAATCCAGCTACTGCACTACCATCCTTATCAGTTACAGTAGGGGGTACATTATCCCTTATAATACATGAGTGATACTCAGAGTTCCCTGTATAACTCAGCCTGCAGCCTTGTGTCTTTATATGGTCACAGAACAACCCCTCAGTGACTTCTAATATCCTTATCATTTACAGTAGGGGGTACATTATCCCTTATAATACATGAGTGATACTCAGAGTTCCCTGTATAACTCAGCCTGCAGCCTTGTGTCTTTATATGGTCACAGAACAACCCCTCAGTGACTTCTAATATCCTTATCATTTACAGTAGGGGGTACATTATCCCTTATAATACATGAGTGATACTCAGAGTTCCCTGTATAACTCAGCCTGCAGCCTTGTGCCTTTATATGGTCACAGAACAACCCCTCAGTGACTTCTAATATCCTTATCAGTTACAGTAGGGGGTACATTATCCCTTATAATACATGAGTGATACTCAGAGTTCCCTGTATAACTCAGCCTGCAGCCTTGTGCCTTTATATGGTCACAGAACAACCCCTCAGTGACTTCTAATATCCTTATCATTTACAGTAGGGGGTACATTATCCCTTATAATACATGAGTGATACTCAGAGTTCCCTGTATAACTCAGCCTGCAGCCTTGTGCCTTTATATGGTCACAGAACAACCCCTCAGTGACTTCTAATATCCTTATCATTTACAGTAGGGGGTACATTATCCCTTATAATACATGAGTGATACTCAGAGTTCCCTGTATAACTCAGCCTGCAGCCTTGTGCCTTTATATGGTCACAGAACAACCCCTCAGTGACTTCTAATATCCTTATCATTTACAGTAGGGGGTACATTATCCCTTATAATACATGAGTGATACTCAGAGTTCCCTGTATAACTCAGCCTGCAGCCTTGTGTCTTTATATGGTCACAGAACAACCCCTCAGTGACTTCTAATATCCTTATCATTTACAGTAGGGGGTACATTATCCCTTATAATACATGAGTGATACTCAGAGTTCCCTGTATAACTCAGCCTGCAGCCTTGTGCCTTTATATGGTCACAGAACAACCCCTCAGTGACTTCTAATATCCTTATCATTTACAGTAGGGGGTACATTATCCCTTATAATACATGAGTGATACTCAGAGTTCCCTGTATAACTCAGCCTGCAGCCTTGTGCCTTTATATGGTCACAGAACAACCCCTCAGTGACTTCTAATATCCTTATCATTTACAGTAGGGGGTACATTATCCCTTATAATACATGAGTGATACTCAGAGTTCCCTGTATAACTCAGCCTGCAGCCTTGTGCCTTTATATGGTCACATAACAACCCCTCAGTGACTTCTAATATCCTTATCATTTACAGTAGGGGGTACATTATCCCTTATAATACATGAGTGATACTCAGAGTTCCCTGTATAACTCAGCCTGCAGCCTTGTGCCTTTATATGGTCACAGAACAACCCCTCAGTGACTTCTAATATCCTTATCATTTACAGTAGGGGGTACATTATCCCTTATAATACATGAGTGATACTCAGAGTTCCCTGTATAACTCAGCCTGCAGCCTTGTGCCTTTATATGGTCACAGAACAACCCCTCAGTGACTTATAATATCCTTATCATTTACAGTAGGGGGTACATTATCCCTTATAATACATGTGTGATACTCAGAGTTCCCTGTATAACTCAGCCTGCAGCCTTGTGCCTTTATATGGTCACAGAACAACCCCTCAGTGACTTCTAATATCCTTATCATTTACAGTAGGGGGTACATTATCCCTTATAATACATGAGTGATACTCAGAGTTCCCTGTATAACTCAGCCTGCAGCCTTGTGCCTTTATATGGTCACAGAACAACCCCTCAGTGACTTCTAATATCCTTATCAGTTACAGTAGGGGGTACATTATCCCTTATAATACATGAGTGATACTCAGAGTTCCCTGTATAACTCAGCCTGCAGCCTTGTGCCTTTATATGGTCACAGAACAACCCCTCAGTGACTTCTAATATCCTTATCATTTACAGTAGGGGGTACATTATCCTTTATAATACATGAGTGATACTCAGAGTTCCCTGTATAACTCAGCCTGCAGCCTTGTGTCTTTATATGGTCACAGAACAACCCCTCAGTGACTTCTAATATCCTTATCATTTACAGTAGGGGGTACATTATCCCTTATAATACATGAGTGATACTCAGAGTTCCCTGTATAACTCAGCCTGCAGCCTTGTGTCTTTATATGGTCACAGAACAACCCCTCAGTGACTTCTAATATCCTTATCATTTACAGTAGGGGGTACATTATCCCTTATAATACATGAGTGATACTCAGAGTTCCCTGTATAACTCAGCCTGCAGCCTTGTGCCTTTATATGGTCACAGAACAACCCCTCAGTGACTTCTAATATCCTTATCATTTACAGTAGGGGGTACATTATCCCTTATAATACATGAGTGATACTCAGAGTTCCCTGTATAACTCAGCCTGCAGCCTTGTGTCTTTATATGGTCACAGAACAACCCCTCAGTGACTTCTAATATCCTTATCATTTACAGTAGGGGGTACATTATCCCTTATAATACATGAGTGATACTCAGAGTTCCCTGTATAACTCAGCCTGCAGCCTTGTGCCTTTATATGGTCACAGAACAACCCCTCAGTGACTTCTAATATCCTTATCATTTACAGTAGGGGGTACATTATCCCTTATAATACATGAGTGATACTCAGAGTTCCCTGTATAACTCAGCCTGTAGCCTTGTGCCTTTATATGGTCACAGAACAACCCCTCAGTGACTTCTAATATCCTTATCATTTACAGTAGGGGGTACATTATCCCTTATAATACATGAGTGATACTCAGAGTTCCCTGTAGAACTCAGCCTGCAGCCTTGTGCCTTTATATGGTCACAGAACAACCCCTCAGTGACTTATAATATCCTTATCATTTACAGTAGGGGGTATAGAATTGCAGTAGCTCAGGTGTAACAGTAGGTGTCTCTCTCATGCAGGAGTCCATATATAAGAATTACAGTAGGATTTCGTTCAGACCGGAGCAGTTTACAACATACCTGGTGTCCCCTGAGGTCGGATTCTCCAGTTATGAGCTTATAGCGACCCCCCAGAATCCTTCTAAAGGTGAGTAACGTTATATAATGTGCAAAGTAACTATAAACTTTCCATTGCTCATAGTCTGTACAGAGAGATCCCATAAAACTATGGTACATAGGTATTCCCTGTACTAAGCACAATTCAGCAGGAACAGCCCCTAATAAAACAATGGTTGATATTCCCAGTAGTAAGTACAGTTCATTATGATGTTATACAGGTGGGAGTGTGAGTGTGAGTGGGAGAGCAGCGCCCCCACAGTCTATAACTGGTTTTCCTTTTCTCCTCAGGGTTCCAGAGAGCTGTTTATGCTTTTTACAAGAGCGCCCCCTGTGCTGACGCTGAGAAGCCTCCTGCCTCGTGCTCCGGTGCTGCTCCTGCATGTGGGCGGGGAAATATGGATTAACTGCCCCACACCCACCCACCAGTTTTTTGTTTTATTTTGCCACAAATCTTTATTTTTTATGGAAAAGCAACGCATTACGTGTCTGCCTGATAGCGAGACCCTTTGCAAATATAATCAGAGATTTTGAAGTGAGTGTCTGGTCTCTTAATTTAAGGGCACAGGTGGGCGTGTCAGGCTTTGCCCCTCCCATAACACATCCAACTGTCTCATTGGGGGAAATGTTGTGCCTCTCACTCCCACACTGGGACACTCCCACACAGGGACACTCCCACTCACTGTGCTCCAATTCCAGGCTGATTAGCAAGTCATTAATTGCCCGGGGAGGGCCAAGCACAACCTCCCCCAGTGAAGCAAATGAATAAATGACTCCAGCGGCTGCTCAACCAATCAGGGGTCACGTTGAAGGTGCCGGCAGAAGAAGGGGGGTACAAAATCTCCGGGAGGGACCCCTGGTGTCTGGGCCCATTGAGGGGCACTTACAGTGAGGGCAGATAGGCTGAAATGATGGGGAAATGTTGCATTGTGGGTACAGCGCTCATTTTCCGAATGGGGTGCAGGGTGGGGCACCCAGAAACTATAGTAACACAGGGCAGCACCATATTGGCCCCAAATGAAAGCGGCATCTGTCCAACAAGTGATTGGGGCCTCCCCCCGCTCCAGAACACAAAGTGGATCAGTCCAATGACCGTCACAGGGGGTGTGTTACTCAGTGTGGCCCCCAATCAGCAGCAGGTTCTGTGGGGTCACTGGAGTCTTGAAATTGTCCAGAAGCTCCTCCCACATGTGGGTGTGTTCATTACACTGTGCAGCTGATAAGAGGCAGGGCAAAAGGAGGAGGGGACACCCACTTACATTACCAGACTTCTGGGTTTTGTCTTCCTTCACCTCTGGAGGCGGGACATAAACTAATAACTCTTGGCTCCTCCCATTGCATATATTATTGGCTCCACCTCCTCTCAGTTCTTTGTCCGGCCTCAAGAGGTGTTGGACGGCGAATTAGTTTTCTCTCAGTTACTCTCTTTTTTTTATTCCACTAAAACTTAAAGAATGGATCATTTACTAGAACTACATGTACAGGAATCAGGAGAACTACGGAACAAAGATATTCTCAAGAAGAGACTTACTAGACTGTGCAGAACTACTCACATAGCGTCTACTACAGGACAAATCCCTAGAGTAGGCAGAGCTGCTCACATAACGTCTACTACAGACATATCCCTAGAGTAGGCAGAACTACTCACATAGCGTCTACTACAAGCAAAATCCCTAGAGTAGGCAGAGCTGCTCCCATATTGTCTACTACAGGACATATCCCTAGAGTAGGCAGAGCTGCTCACATATCGTCTACTACAGACATCCCTAGAGTAGGCAGAACTACTCACATAGCGTCTACTACAAGCAAAATCCCTAGAGTAGGCAGAGCTGCTCCCATATTGTCTACTACAGGACATATCCCTAGAGTAGGCAGAGCTGCTCACATATCGTCTACTACAGGACGACTCCCTAGAGTAGGCAGAGTTGCTCACATAGTGGTCTACTACAGGACAACTCCCTAGAGTAGGCAGAGCTGCTCACATAGTGGTCTACTACAGACATATCCCTAGAGTAGGCAGAGCTGCTCACATAGTGGTCTACTACAGGACAAATCCCTAGAGTAGGCAGAGCTGCTCACATAGTGGTCTACTACAGACATATCCCTAGAGTAGGCAGAGCTGCTCACATAGTGGTCTACTACAGACAAATCCCTAGAGTAGGCAGAGCTGCTCACATAGTGGTCTACTACAGGACAAATCCCTAGAGTGGGCAGACCAGCAGTGGCTTCAGCTGGTTTGGGCCAGACACTGGGCACTAGAGCTAACCCAACACCCACCTTCATCACGACAGGAATTACAAGGGGAAGTAGATAAACTGACTACATTCACGTTCCTCGTGGAGTCCGCCATGGAGATTACTAGACTAGCGGCCAAGGCAACGGCAAACGCAGTGACCATGAGATGGACCTTATGGCTCAAACACTGGTTGGGAGATACAACATCTAAACTTCTATCCCTATGATTCACGGGTGACTCCGTCTTCAGCCGGATCTCAAACAGATGATATCAGAGGTAACTGGAGGGAAGAAACAGACACACCAAACAAATTCTCCAATTACAAAGGGTTCAACATCACAGACCAGACCCTATTGGTGGAACTTCAGGACATCTACAACTGACCAGACAAACAAATGTAGAACAACTTGGCACCAACAGGCTCGTACCAACTACAAGAAAACAACCACCAATAGAACCACCTCGGCCTGACGCAGCCCAACAAGGACCGAGTCTAGTAGGGGGCAGACTACAAACCTATCTACTACATACATATCTACTACAAACATATCTGGGGCAAAGGGAAACTCACATGACAGACACGCGGGTACTGACTATAACTCAACAAGGTTACAGAATCCCCTTCTCACCCCACTTACCACTCAGAAGGTTCCACACATCATCAACTACAACAAGGAACAACTTCTACAGCAAACTATCACTATGGCGAGTAGGGGTAATACAAAAAGTGACACAGACTCAGAGGTTTTTACTACAACCTCTTCTTAGTCAGAAAACAAGATGGCACCTTCAGACTGGTTACTAAATCTAAAATCTCTAAATCCAATGGTCACCAATCAAAGGTTCAATTTCATGACATCCATAGACCTACTTGACACCTACCTACATGTACCTACTGTATCTGCCCCGAATCCCACAAATTCCTACTCTTTGCCATTGGTGACCACCACTAATAATTTGGACTCTGCACTGCGCCACGTGTTTTCACCAAAAGCCTTACCCCAATTATAGCCTAACTCAGAGGTTGGGGATACAAATTCTATCTAGACAACCTGCTGATCACAGCACCCTCAGCACCTCAAGAAGCCAGAGACACCCACACATGCCTTCAGGTACTGACCCAACACGGATGGCTGATAAACGACACTACAACCAGCAAGACCATCCGGTTTCTGGGCCTTAACTTCAACTCTCGGAAACAAAAACTGTTCTTGCGACAGGACAAGATAGACAGACTTCTACAGGCAACCAAAGTTTTTCAAACCTCACAGACAGTTTCAGCTGGGGCTCATGGTGTCGGCTCTAGAAGCGATTCCATTCTCCAGATTTCATCTTCGACCACTCCAGAACAACTTTCTAAACCAGTGGAACAAGAACCAGGACCTACAACAAATAACTCACATATATTCCAAGCAGACAGAGCCTGATGTGGTGGATGGTTCCAGACAACCTCAACAACGGCAGGAGCTGGGCCCCCAACCACTGGTGGATTGTGACCACAGATGCCAGCCTCAGATGTTGGGGTTCAGTTTATTGCAATCACACACTATAGGGCACATGGGCACCAGGAGAGGACCCTCTACCCATCAATATCCTGGAACTCAGGGCGATCACTCTAGCACTGGAGGGCTGGGTGACACCTCTATGATCCTACACAGTCAGAGAACAACCCAACAACATCTCAGCAGTGTCACACTGTATGACAACAAGCAGGAAGGCACACGCATCAGGTTGGACATGCCGGAGGTCACATGGATCAGGTTGGCCATGCAGGAGGTCACATGGATCCTACGATGGGCAGAGCAGACAGTAGCCAATCTCTCAGCAGTGTTCATACCAAGAGTACAGAACTGGGAGGCAGACTATCTGAGCAGAACAACAGTTGACCAGGGAGAGTGGTCACTCAATGAAGAGGTGTTCCATCAGTTGGTACAAAGATGGGGCACCCCAGAGATCAACATGTTGGCCTTGAGACACAATCCCAAACTTCCACTGTCCTGCACCAGAACAAAGGACGTGGGAGCAGCATTCCTGGATGCCCTAGTCATCTCCTGGGACTTCCGGATGGGGTGTGCATTTCCACCTGTAGCAATCCTGCCCAGAACAGGACCACCTCAATCCTCATCGCTCCCCGGCCCGACTTGCTCACTCAGGGACCCCTCAATCACCCCATCTTGCCTCTCAACGGCGTGGCTCTTCAGACCAGGTGTAGGACCGAACGGGGTTACTCCCAGAATACCATAGACATTCTATTACAAGCAGTCCACCTCTTCAGTGTATCACAAGGTGTGGAGGACGTTCCTAACATGGTGCCAACAACAGAGTCTCCCCTGGGAGGGTGAATACACAGTAATTGAATTCCTTGCAGAAGACTACCACAACGATCAGCTCTCTGTACACTCAAGACTCAGGTATCAGCCCTACACACCAATCTTTAGCCGGCGCACTCTTGGGTCCACTTCAATGGAATCGCTTGTTCTCAAATTGTAAGTAAAACACTTTATTCAAACATCTTGATACTCTGCAAAGCCAGCGCCACGGGGTCTGATGCGTTTCCTGTCACTGCACTTCCTCAGAGACCTCACTTCCCATTGGTTATTTAAACCCCACCTAATCCACCCCTACAATTAACATGTTAACCCATTAATCACATTGAATTAAAATGCAAAACTCAAGTAAACCATTAAAAACAATCGGTTAATCACGTACGTACCAGTTAATTCATTTCTCACATTCCAGAGCAAATTGATATAAGTAAATAATATAAGTAATAAGTAAATTCTAATCTATAAGAAAGTCTTTCTATAATTCCATTTAACAGCTAATGCTCAAATCAATACTATAAATCAATACATTACATCCAGTCAAGTTACAAATTCAATTCGGTACCAGCTGAAAGAGTGTCGGAAGGAACTAAGGACTTTTATTCATTGAGACAAAGTGGTAGTCAGGACAGTACTGGGCCACCCAGCCAAGACCTTGTACTTCCATCCATTTGCCACAAGTGATACACGAGCGAGAGAAATTGTAGAATCGACATAAAAAGCTCATCATACGAGTGTTCCGACAGCTTCTTTGTCTCCTACACGGTGTCACATAAAGGACTAGCCATATCAACAAAACGATTGCCCGCTGGTTGGTAGAGACTCAACATTGCCCACGACTACCAACAAAAGCCCAGACCATTCTCAGCAAGTCCCATTGTACAAGGGCACATCTTGGGCACTTCACAATGCGGCAATGGCCGAGCAGATCTACAAAGTGGCCACCAAGTTAGATATTTTTGCTTCCCTATTGGCCCCGTTTGGTTCTCCAAGCTCCGGTAGCACCACGACTCTGTGAGTAAACAATTTAGGCGACACAGTCGAGAGTTAGACCCACCTATAGGGGGGCAGCTTTTGGACATCCCCATCCGTCTGCACTGACTGGAGGGCCGACTATAAAATATATTCATATATATCCGGTGTATGTGCAAAGCTCCTAAAGACCATTATATCCCAGTCACAGCAATGGGCTTGAGGAAAGTCTGACACCAGACAAAAATACAATTATAGGGGATTGATAGGTTCTTCTTTAAATACTCCCCGGAAGCTTCACCGGCTAAGTGGGACCTATTCTAAACTTACACAACTAATGGGGGTCGCTCCCTAGAATAGTTGGGAAATGGTTTCCCTTTCGTGTGTCAAATATAGTTGTGCAGTTCCACAGTCAGCCACAGGGTGTCACTATTCTCTAGTATTTAAATAACACACAGTTCTGCAGGGGGGGAGTAGGGCTAGTTAGGTACTCAGTCTGAGCTCCACCGAGGAGAATTAAGGAACAGATTTATTACGTGGTGTAAAAAATGGTGTCAGTTTTTCTGCGTTTTCCCCCCAGTGTCAATCACAGTTTTTATCACTATTTATTTGAACTGTGACTGTTGGTGTATTAGTCTGGGGAGTCGATGGTTAATGTGACTGCAGATCCTGGGGGTGACACTTGTGAGTGGGTGAATCCATTACTGAGGGACGGGGGGGGGAGATATAACTGACTGTGCTGTACTGTGAGTGTATATACTGTATATATATATATAGGAAAAGCACGTAGTACCGGCACTCCCAGGATTTGCATGAAGAACTCAAACGTTCGATATATTGAAATAAGAAAAAAAGGTTTATTGAATCCGACGTTTCGGTTCCTCACAGGAAATAGAAAAAAATGGAAAAAGTGAAAGGGGTGCACGCTGGTCATAACAACGGGCCTCATGAGCAGCATTTTTTTCTATTTGGTTTGCTCATGTTTTTCTGGATATTTTTATACACTTGTGTATGTTCTTCAGTTCACATAGACTTGTCACACTTGGTTCTCACCACCTGTGGGGGTGGGGGTGGAGTTAGGGGCTGCCTAGCAACTGTTTTGGCGCCTTTTTGGGTATTTAAACTGTCACTTCCTGTTTAGCACTGTTTGTCCTTGAGAAAGGTTCCTGTGAGGAACCGAAACGTCGGATTCAATAAACCTTTTTTTCTTATTTCAATATATCGAACGTTTGAGTTTTTCATGCAAATCCTGGGAGTGCCGGTACTACGTGCTTTTCCTGTTTATTCTTTAACCAGAGCACCCAGGTATTTTTGTGTACTTTAAGGTGTGCAGCTTGCACCCACCTTTCCCTATATATATATATATATATTTACTACCCAACCGCTGAACGCCTGAGAGATACAGTTGCGCTACACCCTGCCCTCCAGCCTATGTGTGTGTGAGAGAGAGATGGATTCATATGGGGCAGTTACTGGTTACACAGCAGCTTGTTTATATAAACTATAGTAGTACTTATCTGTTATCTACTGTGTATCCTGTGCTTGAATGGCTGCCCCCATGGCTACACCGCAGCTTGTTTATATAAACTATAGTAGTACTTATCTGTTATCTACTGTGTATCCTGTGCTTGAATGGCTGCCCCCATGGCTACACAGCAGTTTGTTTATATAAACTATAGTAGTACTTATCTGTTATCTACTGTGTATCCTGTGCTTGAATGGCTGCCCCCATGGCTACACAGCAGCTTGTTTATATAAACTATAGTAGTACTTATCTGTTATCTACTGTGTATCCTGTGCTTGAATGGCTGCCCCCATGGCTACACAGCAGCTTGTTTATATAAACTATAGTAGTACTTATCTGTTATCTACTGTGTATCCTGTGCTTGAATGGCTGCCCCCATGGCTACACAGCAACTTGTTTATATAAACTATAGTAGTACTTATTTGTTATCTACTGTGTATCCTGTGCTTGAATGGCTGCCCCCATGGCTACACAGCAACTTGTTTATATAAACTATAGTAGTACTTATTTGTTATCTACTGTGTATCCTGTGAGAGAGTAGAACCTGCAGCCAATCAGAACCAGAACACTATTAACCCCATAGCTCCCGGGATCCACTGCAACACAAATTCTGTTCATTCAGCAGAACTGTGGGGAGCTGCTCCCTGGGCAGAATTTGGGGGAATTAGGGGCTCAACATTATGGGGGTCACTAATATTGGGACAATATTGGACTGTTTATAATTTGGGGGTGACCTAAGCTGAAGCATAAGTGTTTCATGATCGTGCCTGGGTTATTATGGGATAGAAGTCGGGGTTAATGTCACTTTATTGTATGTGACCATTTTATTGGCTTTTTTAACGGAGGTTGAGGGGGAATATTTATTAACCCCTTGGATATATAACCCCTTGACCACAAGGTCAGACACCACAACCCCACGGCCTGGGGGCACAAATTAGGGTAAGAATCCCTTCATTTCCCCAAGTCTGACCCATCACTTCCTGTAATGCCCCCCATCATTTCCCCAATTCAGCCCCTTCACTTCCTCATTATACCCCATTATTTCCCCCTTTCTGCTCATTTTCCATCATTTCCCTCTTATACCCCATTGTTGCCCCCATTCTGTACCATCATTTCCTCCATTCTCCTCCCACAATTTCCCCATTGTACCCAATCATCTCCCCCTTATACCCCATCATGTCCTCCATTCTGCCCCATCATTTCCCACAACAGCCCATAAATTGTGTAGTTGCCCTGAGAGTAACTAGGGATGATGGGAGCTACAGTCAGGTGATCCCGGTGGGGGCCAATAAGTTGCAGGTAAAAGGTTATTATTTATTTTGGGGTGCTGTGGGTTTGGAAGCAGAAATGTGCAGCAACAGCAGCAGCTCCTTTTCTCCACTAGGGGGAGACAGAACATGAGTTGGCCCTTGCAGTACAGGTTAGTTCCACTGGAGGGAGCAGCTGAGACAATCACTTGGGATCTTACTGGGAACACTGGGCCGGTGCGACAGCCATTATTAACCCTTGCAGCCCACATGCAGAGAATGACACCATTGTACAGACTGAACAGAGGATTGTTCCTTGGCTCCAGGGCAAATCAGCTGGAATTCTGTCTATTAGATGTGGAAGCCCCATGACTCCAGTTGGGAGGGAGACATTATAACTAATATATCAGCCTTTTATCTGTGCTGGACACGGCAATAAGCCCACAGGTTCCGTTGCCGACTCCCAGCATGCCCTGTCAGCACACAGTGGGGCTTGGGTTGGTGACAGATGGATTACTGGCCCAGGTGACTATGGTGACTATGGGCTTTGTAGCATAACCACATACACTCCCACCTCTGGCACCTAAACCTTCCCTATAAACTGTGTCTGTGTCTGTATGGACCCAATCCTCCTCAATGACACGTGTAACAGGGACGGCCCAGTGGGGCTCAGTGGGAGGAGTTATGGGCCCCACCCTGATTTCTTATTGGTTTAAGGACGAACTTCAGAGCATTGATTGGGGCATTTTCTGCTAAAAACAGAACAGAACAACAATGGTTGTCATTTAAAATGATATTAAATCATTACTGTTCTCAATTTATTCCCTTAAGGACTAAACGTAGAAGCTCTAAGAATCATCCTGTGTGGCTTAATACAGAGGTAAAGAAGTTAATGGGAAAGAAGAGAGAGGCATTTAATAACTACAAATCTGTAGGGACAGAAGCTGCATTTAATGAATATAAACACTGTAATAAATGTTGTAAATCAGCAATATGCCAAGCAGTTTTGTTCTCCAGTCTCCCAGGATTATTGATTATTAATAAGATAAAGAGAAAGTACAGAGAAGAACAACTAAACTGATAAAGGGAATGGAAGGGATCAGTTATCGGGAAAGGCAAGTTGGGATTGTTACACTGGAGAAGAGACAGTTAAGGGGGATATGATCACTATATATAAATATATAAGGGGATATGATCACTATATATAAATATATAAGGAGATATGATCACTATATATAAATATATAAGGGGGATATGATCACTATATATAAATATATAAGGGGATATGATCACTATATATAAATATATAAGGGGATATGATCACTATATATAAATATATAAGGGGATATGATCACTATATATAAATATATAAGGGGGATATGATCACTATATATAAATATATAAGGGGGATATGATCACTATATATAAATATATAAGGGGAATATGATCACTATATATAAATATATAAGGGGATATGATCACTATATATAAATATATAAGGGGGATATGATCACTATATATAAATATATAAGGGGATATGATCACTATATATAAATATATAAGGGGATATGATCACTATATATAAATATATAAGGGGATATGATCACTATATATAAATATATAAGGGGGATATGATCACTATATATAAATATATAAGGGGGATATGATCACTATATATAAATATATAAGGGGAATATGATCACTATATATAAATATATAAGGGGAATATGATCACTATATATAAATATATAAGGGGATATGATCACTATATATAAATATATAAGGGGATATGATCACTATATATAAATATATAAGGGGAATATGATCACTATATATAAATATATAAGGGGATATGATCACTTTATATAAATATATAAGGGGATATGATCACTATATATAAATATATAAGGGGATATGATCACTATATATAAATATATAAGGGGATATGATCACTATATATAAATATATAAGGGGGATATGATCACTATATATAAATATATAAGGGGGATATGATCACTATATATAAATATATAAGGGGATATGATCACTATATATAAATATATAAAGGGATGTGATCACTATATATATATATATATATATATATATATATATATACATATATATAATATATATATATATATATATATAGATATATATAGATATATATATATAGATATATATATATATGGGGATATGATCACTATATATAAATATATAAGGGGAATATGATCACTGTATATAAATATATAAGGGGATATGATCACTTTATATAAATATATAAGGGGGATATGATCACTATATATAAATATATAAGGGGGATATGATCACTATATATAAATATATAAGGGGGATATGATCACTATATATAAATATATAAGGGGGATAAGATCACTATATATAAATATATAAGGGGATATGATCACTATATATAAATATATAAGGGATATGATCACTATATATAAATATATAAGGAGATATGATCACTATATATAAATATATAAGGGGATTTGATCACTATATATAAATATATAAGGGACCATACAATAAACTCTCTCATGCTTTATTCACCAATAGCTCCTCCCAGCAGACAGGAGGAAGCCAATGAGATTAGAGGAAAGGAGGTTCCATGTTAAGGAGGGAGAGGGGTGTTACAGGGAGATCTGGGAAGTTGTGGGGTTTTCTCTATGAATCAGTTGTACAGGTAGATAAATTAGATAAAAGGTTGAACTTGATGGACGTGCGTCTTTTTTCAACCTGACTGTTACTTTGTTACTGAGTTACTATGTTACTATGTAACTGAGTTACTATGTAATAAATATTATGCAAAAGGATGGAAAGGCGTCAGTCCGGTAAAAAGAAGAGGTGGTTTATTGGAACAGGTCACAAACCAACACCTGACGCGTTTCAGTATGTAATGAATAAGTCAGGGGTAAATGAGTCAGTAACACAGTGTCACAGGGGAGTAAATGGATTGTATCTCAATGATTATAAGTGGCAGCTATAAATTGGGGCCTGGCCAGTAGCTACGCGGTTACTACATGATGTAGAGCAGATAATCCAGATTCCCAGGGGACAGACAAGGGAATGAGCAGATACTCCTGGGGAGGGAGCCAGAAAGGACACAACTGGATGAAGTCAGACCGGGTCAGAACCAGATAACGTGAATCATAAGACAAACTCAGTCAGGAACAATCCAGGGTCAGAACCAGGGAGTCAACACAAGGGACAGGAGCAGGGAGCAGATCCCAGGGAACAGCAATTAGAGCCCATAGTAACATAGTGAGTAATAGAGTGAGTAAGAGAGTGAGTAATAGAGTGAGTAAGAGAGTGAGTAAGAGAGTGAGTAAGAGAGTGAGTAATAGAGTGAGTTAGAGAGTGAGTAATAGAGTGAGTAACAGAGTGAGTAACAGAGTGAGTAATAGAGTGAGTAACAGAGTGAGTTACAGAGTGAGTAACAGAGTGAGTAACAGAGTGAGTAATACAGTGGATCTGTCAGTAACACAGGGGATCAGTATATGGGGAAGATCAGTCAGTAACTCGTGTATCAGTAACACAGGAGGTATTGATCAGTATCAGGGGGTAAATCAGTCAGTAACACAGAGGGGTAAGTCAGTAATGAGGCTCATGGGCAGATTCTAGTGCAACAAATTTGATGATTGTGGACTATGTTTTATTCACTGAGTGAGTCCAACATGAGAGACTTGTACCTTGGTAAATACACTCACTCATACACACATATACTATATATATATAAATAGACACACATACTGATACACACACACACACATATACTCACACACACACTCAGTGATAGACATTTAAGAGTGGGGCCTTCCTCCTTGACACAATGGCACAGCGACACAATGACACACACACATATACACATATATATATACACATACACACACATACAGTATATACACACATATATATATACACACATATATACACATATATATACACACATATACACACACACATATACACATATATATATATATATATACACACATATACACACATATATACACACATACACACATATATACACACACACATACACACACATATACACACAACATCAGACACACGGGGGCCCAGCACTCTCTCCCACACTCTCCACTTTCAGGATGTGACCCCCCCCCCTCCAATCTCCTCCCCGGCCTGTCCCAACACAAAGGGGAGACAGTGAGGCGTCTGTGTGACATGAAGGGAAGTGTGACCTGTGACCCCCCCTATCATCACTGGGACTTCTCTCCTACTGTAGCCCCTCCTCTGTATCATGTGTGATTCCTACCCTGTAACCAGAGACCCCTTATCTGTAGGGGCCCCTACCCTGCAGCCTGAGATCCTCTCCTCAGTATGGGCCCCTACCCTGCAGCCAGGAAGCCAGTCCTATGAGAGACAAGCCAATGATAGACAAGCTCAATGATAATTGCAAAAAGGCAATTGATGAAAGTTCCAATATGTCGGCACATTATACTGAGTATTGGGAGGCTCCTTCTACAATCCCACTGCTGCCCCTGGGGGTATCTCCTAAATGTTTTCCTTTCCATCCCCAAGTATTTTTTAATATAAGTTGGAGGATCTTCATATGGAGAGATTTGCGGCTCCAGCTGGGACCGATTTGTAATATGTGACCGCACTAAATTGTTTCCACATTCCCTCCCACCTTCCCTTTTCTTATTCTTGTCTCAAGTAAAACATTTATAAATATCAATACGGGGAGTATATGTATATCAGGCATGTCCTGGCACGTGGGCAACCTACGACTCACAGGGCAGTGGTGTGAGTGGGCACGTGGCCCATTGACTTGGACAGATTTGCCCTGACAGAAGAGCGAGGCAAAGTTTCCCCCCACAGTCTTCCTACCCAACTCCTTTCATGTTCTACTCAATGTAACAAGGCCCCAACTGATGGAGATAATGTGTCTGATTGACCCCCAGCAATTTACAGGAGGGTCTCCAAAACCTTGGAACAAATGGTACCCACCAGTCAGCTACTATGGAAGAAGGAATGCCACCCAGATGGACACTCAGGCCAATTCTAGAGCTAAAAAACACTTCTCAAGGGGAACAAAATATTGGAGAACCTTGTCATACCACAAGACGTAGATGGACCAACACTAAAGTCCATAGACATATCCAACCAGTGCTCATCAGGAACAGCGAGTCATCTTGGAATTGGGTCAATACCGCAGAAATGAACAGTGAAAAAAGTAGAATATCCACATTTCTTGTGGATAAGAATTCAAGTGTTAAGATTCAAGTGTTTCAGAGAAGTTGCAGAGACATTAATAACTGGAATGGTAGTACAGTTGGAAAGTCAAAAGGAGCTTCAGGATGACCAAGAGACTCAAACACAAGAGAATCATATTGTTGCCACCAGGACAGACCCAGGATGATTTTTGGGCACTGGTCTGCCATCAAATGCAATGGATGTCTACAGGACAGACACAAAGATAAAAGAGAATCATTGGACAAGGGCAAATCTTAAAGGCTCCAGAGTCTAGACTCTAGAGAGACTTCACCAAGAGGTGGACATCAAGACCCATGAGGTCAGGTAACTGAAGGCTGGAAACAACCCTTTCCTTCACTGTTGTTCTATAACACACTGTGTGACTGCAAAATATGCTGCACCCCGGAGGAGGTCTTCCCAACTCAACTTTTTGGAAAAGCAGAAAAGAAACCAACTGATTTACCCATCAGCCCTTTCTCTCCCAAAGACCAGCTGCCCCAGGCAAGAGCTTATGAAGCAGTTGTACTGGGGTGTAGCAAAGAGTCTGAGACAAAAGATCTTGTTGAACCCGACTCTCCAGACAAACAACTCATGGGTTATTATAAAACACTCATGGATTCCAGTGGAGAAGAAGCATGAGATGGACCTACAGTATATCTGTCCCAAACTAATGTATCTCTCTGGTAAGTTCAGAAACAGAGGTGATGCCACAAAATGACTGCCCCTCTCATTTAAAGAGCAAGTCTACATATGTTAATTGGCCACCAGCCCACTGGGCAAAATCAGACAGATATGATTGTTGGTCTGCGGGAATATTTGAACTGTTGGGCCAGGACCAATTTTCAGACAGTCCTGAATGTCCCATACAAGGGCCAATAAGTCACCAATTCAGCCCTTCCAACCGTTTATTGGCCCATGTTGAGGTGCAGGGCCACTTACACAGAATTCCATGAAACAGGCCCCTGTGTCTCATCGTAGCTGCCATAATTCTCTATTGGGCAAGTAGAAGGCGCCTGCTTGTTTTGGGTTGGGTTTTCCCAATATAGCTCCAGCCTACTTACCCGCCACTTGCCAAATATGAATTTTACTTACCTGCCACTTGCCAAATATGAATTCTACTTACCTGCTACTTGCCAGATATAAATTCTCTGTGCATTTGTTCATAAATCTGGTCCCACACAGAGAACCCCCTGATTGCTAATGTGCCCCATGTTTGAGAAGTTGAAGTGGACCCCTGTGTATTCCCATGTGTAACAGTCAAGGGGGGAGGGGATGTTATTCAGGGCTGAGAGATGGTCCATGTGTTACTGAAGGAAGAGACAAGTGTAAATGTAGCAGGGGGAGACAGTAGCCACACAGTATATTAATCTGTGTCAGTATTTGGGTCCCTAGGGTGTTGGACTGTATGTCGGCTCGTTAGAAGGATAACGATAATGAGAGGAAGCTTTATGAATCTCATTCTATTCGTTCTTATTAGATGAGGTCATGTGATCCCCTAAATTCCACTTCTGACCCCGTTCCATTGTCTGTTTCCTGTCTCAGCCCAGTGTGATGTGTAATAGCCCCTTGTCCTCCACCAGCTCATCTCTCCGCAGTGACAACAGTACCACTATCTGGTACCACTGGAACAGCTCAGGTCTGGGAGTCAAAATAGGCCCTGACAATCCAATACACAGAGGCCCAATCAGCCCCCACCAGCCCACTAAATACTGACTTTCTATGGCACCTTATGGCAGCCCCTCTGGCATTTGCCAGAACCCACAGATTGTCAGTCCGGGTCTGAGCACCCCAGTCTGGCAGCAGTAAGAACAGTAAGTGAAAGTGTCACTTCTCATTGACAATACTGTTTGTGTGGCAGTTGTGCGGCTGCCAGTTCCCAGCCCAATGTAAGTGACATAGAGTGACCTCAGGATGTCTGTGGTGTGTCCCACCTCTCCTGGTGTCCGGACTGGGACATTCCAAATCCTCTGATTTCCTCTCTCACTAGCCAGTGGCTTCCTGTAGCCAGAGAGCTGGACATGTCACTTACTGTCAGCTACTTGGTGACATGGGGGGAGACAAGGGGACAGAGGGGTATAGGGGTCCCTCACTGTGAAGACAAAGGTGTAAGAGCAATAAAATAAGGGGTTCTCACATTGAAATAGCCTGATCTGGCCTATCAAGTGTAGCAAGTGGAGCCTATATGACAAAAGGAGAAGATTTCATAAAGGGGAGGAGTCTGTACCCACTGTCATCAAGGTCCATTCTCTGAATTGGATCAGGCTTTAAGTTTTTCCTGCAATAGGGTTATGGGGGGGGGTATTCCATGATAGAAAGGGAGGTACTAAGGCTTTTGGACTTGACTTTAATAAATGACAGATCTAATAACTGACTCACTTGCACTTCATGCTATGGCCAGCGGGGGGCGCCCAACTCACTCCCACAAACTCCTCACAGCCAACCACAGTCCAACCTGTACAGCAAGGAGCGTCCAAACAAATATGTTGTATTCTCCGGTGCACCCCAAGAGTCACATTACTGGCACTTTACAACAAACGCTAATACGATTCCCCAACAGGGTGACAGTTGCAGTTTCCTATTGAGTGTGCAGAGTTGCAATGCTTGAGCTGCAGCTAGGGAGCGGTGTGTGCATTTCAGGGTGCATTTCTGGGGGCGCTACAGCTGGGGAGCGGTGTGTGCATTTCAGGGTGCATTTCTGGGGGAGCTACAGCTGGGGAGCGGTGTATGCATTTCAGGGGGAGCTACAGCTGGGGAGCGGTGTGTGCATTTCAGGGTGCATTTCTGGGGGCGCTACAGCTGGGGAGCGGTGTGTGCATTTCAGGGTGCATTTCTGGGGGAGCAACAGCTGGGGAGCGGTGTGTGCATTTCAGGGTGCATTTCTGGGGGCGCTACAGCTGGGGAGCGGTGTGTGCATTTCAGGGTGCATTTCTGGGGGAGCTACAGCTGGGGAGCGGTGTATGTATTTCAGGGGGAGCTACAGCTGGGGAGCGGTGTGTGCATTTCAGGGTGCATTTCTGGAAGCGCTACGGCTGGGGAGCGGTGTGTGCATTTCAGGGTGCATTTCTGGAGGCGCTACAGCTGGGGAGCGGTGTGTGCATTTCAGAGTGCATTTCTGGGGGCGCTACAGCTGGGGAGCGGTTTGTGCATTTCAGGGTGCATTTCTGGAGGCGCTACAGCTGGGGAGCAGTGTGTGCATTTCAGGGTGCATTTCTGGGGGATCTACAGCTGGGGAGCGGTGTGTGCATTTCAGGTTGCATTTCTTGGGGAGCTACAGCTGGGGAGCGGTGTGTGCATTTCAGGGTGCATTTCTGGAGGCGCTACAACTGGGGAGCGGTGTGTGCATTTCAGAGTGCATTTCTGGGGGCGCTACAGCTGGGGAGCGGTTTGTGCATTTCAGGGTGCATTTCTGGAGGCGCTACAGCTGGGGAGCAGTGTGTGCATTTCAGGGTGCATTTCTGGGGGAGCTACAGCTGGGGAGTGGTGTGTGGATTTCATGGTGCATTTCTGGGGGCGCTACAGCTGGGGAGTGGTGTGTGCATTTCAGGGTGCATTTCTGGGGGAGCTACAGCTGGGGAGCGGTGTGTGCATTTCAGGGTGGATTTCTGGGGGAGCTACAGCTGGGGAGGGGTGTGTGCATTTCAGAGTGCATTTCTCAGGGAGCTACAGCTGGGGAGCGGTGTGTGCATTTCAGGGTGCATTTCTGGAGGCGCTACAGCTGGGGAGCGGTGTGTGCATATCAGGGTGCATTTCTGGAGGCGCTACAGCTGGGGAGCGGTGTGTGCATTTCAGGGTGCATTTCTGGGGGAGCTACAGCTGGGGAGCGGTGTGTGCATTTCAGGGTGCATTTCTGGGGGAGCTACAGCTGGGGAGCGGTGTGTGCATTTCAGGTTGCATTTCTTGGGAGCTACAGCTGGGGAGCGGTGTGTGCATTTCAGGGGGAGCTATAGCTGGGGAGTGGTGTGTGCATTTCAGGGTGCATTTCTGGGGGAGCTACAGCTGGGGAGCGGTGTGTGCATTTCAGGGTGCATTTCTGGGGGAGCAACAGCTGGGGAGCGGTGTGTGCATTTCAGGGTGCATTTCTGGGGGCGCTACAGCTGGGGAGCGGTGTGTGCATTTCAGGGTGCATTTCTGGGGGAGCTACAGCTGGGGAGCGGTGTATGTATTTCAGGGGGAGCTACAGCTGGGGAGCGGTGTGTGCATTTCAGGGTGCATTTCTGGAAGCGCTACGGCTGGGGAGCGGTGTGTGCATTTCAGGGTGCATTTCTGGAGGCGCTACAGCTGGGGAGCGGTGTGTGCATTTCAGAGTGCATTTCTGGGGGCGCTACAGCTGGGGAGCGGTTTGTGCATTTCAGGGTGCATTTCTGGAGGCGCTACAGCTGGGGAGCAGTGTGTGCATTTCAGGGTGCATTTCTGGGGGATCTACAGCTGGGGAGCGGTGTGTGCATTTCAGGTTGCATTTCTTGGGGAGCTACAGCTGGGGAGCGGTGTGTGCATTTCAGGGTGCATTTCTGGAGGCGCTACAACTGGGGAGCGGTGTGTGCATTTCAGAGTGCATTTCTGGGGGCGCTACAGCTGGGGAGCGGTTTGTGCATTTCAGGGTGCATTTCTGGAGGCGCTACAGCTGGGGAGCAGTGTGTGCATTTCAGGGTGCATTTCTGGGGGAGCTACAGCTGGGGAGTGGTGTGTGGATTTCATGGTGCATTTCTGGGGGCGCTACAGCTGGGGAGTGGTGTGTGCATTTCAGGGTGCATTTCTGGGGGAGCTACAGCTGGGGAGCGGTGTGTGCATTTCAGGGTGGATTCTGGGGGAGCTACAGCTGGGGAGGGGTGTGTGCATTTCAGAGTGCATTTCTCAGGGAGCTACAGCTGGGGAGCGGTGTGTGCATTTCAGGGTGCATTTCTGGAGGCGCTACAGCTGGGGAGCGGTGTGTGCATATCAGGGTGCATTTCTGGAGGCGCTACAGCTGGGGAGCGGTGTGTGCATTTCAGGGTGCATTTCTGGGGGAGCTACAGCTGGGGAGCGGTGTGTGCATTTCAGGGTGCATTTCTGGGGGAGCTACAGCTGGGGAGCGGTGTGTGCATTTCAGGTTGCATTTCTTGGGAGCTACAGCTGGGGAGCGGTGTGTGCATTTCAGGGTGCATTTCTTGGGGATCTACAGCTGGGGAGTGGTGTGTGCATTTCAGGGTGCATTTCTGGGGGATCTACAGCTGGGGAGCGGTGTGTGCATTTCAGGGGGAGCTATAGCTGGGGAGTGGTGTGTGCATTTCAGGGTGCATTTCTGGGGGAGCTACAGCTGGGGAGCGGTGTGTGCATTTCAGGGTGCATTTCTGGGGGATCTACAGCTGGGCAGCGGTGTGTGCATTTCAGGTTGCATTTCTGGGGGAGCTACAGCTGGGGAGTGGTGTGTGCATTTCAGGGTGCATTTCTGGGGAGCTACAGCTGGGGAGCGGTGTGTGCATTTCAGGGTGCATTTCTGGGGGCGCTGCAGCTGGGGAGCGGTGTGTGCATTTCAGGGTGCATTTCTGGGGTGCTAGAGCTGGGGAGTGGTGTGTGCATTTCAGGGTGCATTTCTGGGGGAGCTACAGCTGGGGAGTGGTGTGTGCATTTCAGGGTGGATTTCTGGGGGAGCTACAGCTGGGGAGGGGTGTGTGCATTTCAGAGTGCATTTCTCAGGGAGCTACAGCTGGGGAGCGGTGTGTGCATTTCAGGGTGCATTTCTGGAGGCGCTACAGCTGGGGAGCGGTGTGTGCATTTCAGGGTGCATTTCTGGAGGCGCTACAGCTGGGGGGCGGTGTGTGCATTTCAGGGTGCATTTCTGGGGGAGCTACAGCTGGGGAGCGGTGTGTGCATTTCAGGGTGCATTTCTGGGGGAGCTACAGCTGGGGAGCGGTGTGTGCATTTCAGGTTGCATTTCTGGGGGTGCTACAGCTGGGGAGCGGTGTGTGCATTTCAGGGTGCATTTCTGGGGGAGCTACAGCTGGGGAGCGATGTGTGCATTTCAGGGTGCATTTCTGGGGGAGCAACAGCTGGGGAGTGGTGTGTGCATTTCAGGGTGCATTTCTGGGGGAGCTACAGCTGGGGAGCGGTGTGTGCATTTCAGGGTGCATTTCTGGGGGCGCTACAGCTGGGGAGCGGTGTGTGAATTTCAGGGTGCATTTCTGGGGGAGCTACAGCTGAGGAGCGGTGGGTGCATTTCTGGGGGCTGCTGCTGCCACACACAGTGGTTTCATAGAGAATTAGCAGTTATTTACACCAGTGTCTGTAGAACCCCAGCACTAGGGTCGCACCTTTTCTGGAAAAAAATACCAGCTTTCCTATATATTTACATTTTTTCCCTATTAATAACATTGGGATCAGCCATCATTTTTACCGGCCAGACCAGTAAAATATGGGCCAGGTGGCAACTCTAGCAGCACCTAAAGTGCAATGTACCAGTCCCCCCTCCCCCCCAGGAGGTGAGGTACAAGTGCTGCCCCGGTGCAGGTGTGGGATACAAAACAAGCCCAGGCTTTTCAATATACAGAGGCCAAACAGACCAACAAACAGTGAGTGCCTATAGAAACTTCCAGCAGCCATTTGATTGTCAGTGCTTGTGCCCAACTAACCCCAGGGGAGAGAGAGACAAGCCCCTGTCCCACACTTGTGTCCCCCTCACTTTATTCTTCTGCTTTTCCCTTTGTGCCGGGGAATTTGACTTTGCACCACCTCCTGCCATTGTATCAGTCCCGGCCTGTTCAGTGTATTGTTCCTTCCCTGCTTTGTGTCTTGTACAAGTCCCGGCACCACCCCAGAGTCAGGTTACTACAGCCGCTCCTGCGGGGAGATTTAGTCATGAGAACAGGGGGGTTGAACAATTCATATCTGTGCCTTCATAATCATCCCTCCTCCCAACTCATATATTCTTATTAACATTCCTACTCTCATTTCATTTCCTTCTCCCCATAAAATCTACCATTCCCTCTTACTCCTCCCTCACACTCCTCTCTACTCCTTCATTCCTCCCTCTACTCCACTCCTCTCTACTCCTTCATTCCTCTCTCTACTCCACTCCTCTCTCCTCCTTCATTCCTCTCTCTACTCAACTCCTCTCTCCTCCTTCATTCCTCCCTCTCCTCAACTCCTCTCTCTTCCTTCATTCCTCTCTCTACTCAACTCCTCTCTCTTCCTTCATTCCTCTCTCTACTCAACTCCTCTCTCTACTCCTTCATTCCTCTCTCTACTCCACTCCTCTCTACTCCTTCATTACTCTCTCTACTCAACTCCTCTCTCCTCCTTCATTCCTCTCTCTGTTCAACTCCTCTCTACTCCTTCATTCCTCTCTCTACTCAACTCCTCTCTACTCCTTCATTCCTCTCTCTACTCAACTCCTCTCTACTCCTTCATTCCTCTCTCTACTCCACTCCTCTCTACTCCTTCATTCCTCTCTCTACTCCACTCCTCTCTCTTCCTACATTCCTCTCTCTATTCAACTCCTCTCTACTCCTTCATTCCTCTCTCTACTCAACTCCTCTCTCCTCCTTCATTCCTCTCTCTACTCCATTCCTCTCTTCTCCTTCATTCCTCCTTCTGCTCAACTCCTCTCTCTTCCTTCATTCCTCTCTCTACTCCACTCCTCTCTCTTTCTTCATTTTATTTTGGGGCCCACTGACCAGAACATGGAGGGTTGCCATCTTGCCAGTATTTTACTTGCTTTGCAGGTCTGGAGGCAGTTAAATATATTTACTTACAGGGTCAGACTGGGGGGCACTGGGCCAAGCAGGGCTGCTGCCTTAAGGCCCCCTACGCCTCCCCCACCTATACCGCAACCCTCCTTAAGCTGCCTCCCTGCCCCAGCTCGCATATCTTTCAGGGGCAGGGGAAAAAGGCCAAAGCAAATTGCAGCGGGGACTGGGTTTTGGCCGGTGGGGCCCACAAGAGCCGGGGCCCGCCAGGTTTTTTTTTCCGCTGGCCTGGTCTGACCCTGCTGGCCAGTAAATTTATAATAACTAGTGACTCTGTCCCAGGCCCACCACCAGTCTGCCCTTTTTTCCCTTTTACATACTCACCAAATGCCCTCCTGATTCAAGTTTCACAACACTGCCTCGTTGATGTCATGGCGCCTGTCCAGTTATGTCATAGCTCCACCTGTTTATGTCATAGCTCCACCTGTTTATGTCATAGCTCCACCTGCTTATGTCATAGCTCCACCTGTTTATGTCATAGCTCCACCTGCTTATGTCATAGCTCCACCTGCTTATGTCATAGCTCCACCTGCTTATGTCATAGCTCCACCTGCTTATGTCATAGCTCCAGCCATTTATGTCACTATCCACTTCGATATGGACCCACCCCTGCCAGGACAGTTTATACAAAAAGGTGGCACCCTAGTGACGTGCAGTTGCTATGTACTGATTAGGTACTAGAAGGCAATTGTGGATCTTTACTGCTCTTTCAGCCCAAAGAGACCCATAGAGAATGTGACACCAAGAAGCCACTAGCTGCTTGGGTTACGCTGCATATTCACAATCTAATTCTGGGTTTAAATCCCTAAAATGACTTTATATTTGGGGGTTTCAGAGATTTGCAGAATAAAACAGCACTCGTGAGCTTTGCAGGCAGCGTGGCTTCAAGGGCTGGGGCCACACATTTAGGAATGGGAGCTCCCTGCAGAAGGAGGTGGTCTCTTCTAGAACCAAGTGTGGGAAAGGGCACAGACCTGGGCTAGTGTTCTGCACCATTGGGCAAGCATAAGCAGTGAGTCTGAGTGTTGGGCCAGTAATGGGAGAACCTGACGTGATGAATACAATGGAGGGGGCGACATGTCTGAGAGTTTTTACTTGAGCCTTAGAGATCACTATACAATCCCCACTGAAGCCCTTCTGTTTTTAAAAGCTAAAAAATTACCCCCGAATTTATTTCTGCTCTGCCAAATCTGTAATACCGGCCAAGAATAAAGATGATGCTAAGACTTCTGTCTCTAGTGGTGATATAACTATATCAGTGAGTGAGTATCAGTCAGTAAGTCAGTCAGTGAGTGAGTATCAGTCAGTAAGTCAGTCAGTGAGTGTGTATCAGTGAGTAGGTGAGTCAGTGAGTGAGTATCAGTCAGTAAGTCAGTCAGTGAGTGTGTATCAGTGAGTAAGTCAGTCAGTGAGTGTGTATCAGTCAGTAAGTCAGTCAGTGAGTGTGTATCAGTCAGTAGGTGAGTCAGTGAGTGTGTATCAGTCAGTAGGTCAGTCAGTGAGTGTGTATCAGTCAGTAAGTCAGTCAGTGAGTGAGTATCAGTCAGTAAGTCAGTCAGTGAGTGAGTATCAGTCAGTAAGTCAGTCAGTGAGTGAGTATCAGTCAGTAAGTCAGTCAGTGAGTGAGTATCAGTCAGTAGGTCAGTCAGTGAGTGTGTATCAGTCAGTAGGTCAGTCAGTGAGTGTGTATCAGTCAGTAAGTCAGTCAGTGAGTGTGTATCAGTCAGTAAGTCAGTCAGTGAGTGAGTATCAGTCAGTAGGTGAGTCAGTGAGTGTGTATCAGTCAGTAAGTCAGTCAGTGAGTGAGTATCAGTCAGTAAGTCAGTCAGTGAGTGAGTATCAGTCAGTAAGTCAGTCAGTGAGTGTGTATCAGTCAGTAAGTCAGTCAGTGAGTGAGTATCAGTCAGTAAGTCAGTCAGTGAGTGAGTATCAGTCAGTAGGTGAGTCAGTGAGTGAGTATCAGTCAGTAGGTCAGTCAGTGAGTGTGTATCAGTCAGTAGGTGAGTCAGTGAGTGAGTATCAGTCAGTAGGTCAGTCAGTGAGTGAGTATCAGTCAGTAAGTCAGTCAGTGAGTGAGTATCAGTCAGTAGGTGAGTCAGTGAGTGAGTATCAGTCAGTAGGTCAGTCAGTGAGTGAGTATCAGTCAGTAAGTCAGTCAGTGAGTGTGTATCAGTCAGTAAGTCAGTCAGTGAGTGAGTATCAGTCAGTAGGTGAGTCAGTGAGTGAGTATCAGTCAGTAGGTCAGTCAGTGAGTGAGTATCAGTCAGTAAGTCAGTCAGTGAGTGTGTATCAGTCAGTAGGTGAGTCAGTGAGTGAGTATCAGTCAGTAAGTCAGTCAGTGAGTGAGTATCATTCAGTAAGTCAGTCAGTGAGTGAATATCAGTCAGTAAGTCAGTCAGTGAGTGAGTATCAGTCAGTAGGTGAGTCAGTGAGTGTGTATCAGTCAGTAAGTCAGTCAGTGAGTGTGTATCAGTCAGTAAGTCAGTCAGTGAGTGAGTATCAGTCAGTAGGTGAGTCAGTGAGTGTGTATCAGTCAGTAAGTCAGTCAGTGAGTGAGTATCAGTCAGTAAGTCAGTCAGTGAGTGAGTATCAGTCAGTAGGTGAGTCAGTGAGTGTGTATCAGTCAGTAAGTCAGTCAGTGAGTGTGTATCAGTCAGTAAGTCAGTCAGTGAGTGAGTATCAGTCAGTAAGTCAGTCAGTGAGTGAGTATCAGTCAGTAAGTCAGTCAGTGAGTGAGTATCAGTCAGTAGGTGAGTCAGTGAGTGTGTATCAGTCAGTAAGTCAGTCAGTGAGTGAGTATCAGTCAGTAAGTCAGTCAGTGAGTGAGTATCAGTCAGTAGGTGAGTCAGTGAGTGAGTATCAGTCAGTAGGTCAGTCAGTGAGTGAGTATCAGTCAGTAAGTCAGTCAGTGAGTGTGTATCAGTCAGTAGGTGAGTCAGTGAGTGAGTATCAGTCAGTAAGTCAGTCAGTGAGTGAGTATCATTCAGTAAGTCAGTCAGTGAGTGTGTATCAGTCAGTAAGTCAGTCAGTGAGTGTGTATCAGTCAGTAAGTCAGTCAGTGAGTGAGTATCAGTCAGTAAGTCAGTCAGTGAGTGAGTATCAGTCAGTAGGTCAGTCAGTGAGTGTGTATCAGTCAGTAAGTCAGTCAGTGAGTGTGTATCAGTCAGTAAGTCAGTCAGTGAGTGAGTATCAGTCAGTAGGTGAGTCAGTGAGTGTGTATCAGTCAGTAAGTCAGTCAGTGAGTGTGTATCAGTCAGTAAGTCAGTCAGTGAGTGAGTATCAGTCAGTAAGTCAGTCAGTGAGTGAGTATCAGTCAGTAGGTGAGTCAGTGAGTGAGTATCAGTCAGTAGGTCAGTCAGTGAGTGAGTATCAGTCAGTAAGTCAGTCAGTGAGTGTGTATCAGTCAGTAAGTCAGTCAGTGAGTGAGTATCAGTCAGTAGGTGAGTCAGTGAGTGAGTATCAGTCAGTAGGTCAGTCAGTGAGTGAGTATCAGTCAGTAAGTCAGTCAGTGAGTGTGTATCAGTCAGTAGGTGAGTCAGTGAGTGAGTATCAGTCAGTAAGTCAGTCAGTGAGTGAGTATCATTCAGTAAGTCAGTCAGTGAGTGAATATCAGTCAGTAAGTCAGTCAGTGAGTGAGTATCAGTCAGTAGGTGAGTCAGTGAGTGTGTATCAGTCAGTAAGTCAGTCAGTGAGTGTGTATCAGTCAGTAAGTCAGTCAGTGAGTGAGTATCAGTCAGTAGGTGAGTCAGTGAGTGTGTATCAGTCAGTAAGTCAGTCAGTGAGTGAGTATCAGTCAGTAAGTCAGTCAGTGAGTGAGTATCAGTCAGTAGGTGAGTCAGTGAGTGTGTATCAGTCAGTAAGTCAGTCAGTGAGTGTGTATCAGTCAGTAAGTCAGTCAGTGAGTGAGTATCAGTCAGTAAGTCAGTCAGTGAGTGAGTATCAGTCAGTAAGTCAGTCAGTGAGTGAGTATCAGTCAGTAGGTGAGTCAGTGAGTGAGTATCAGTCAGTAGGTCAGTCAGTGAGTGAGTATCAGTCAGTAAGTCAGTCAGTGAGTGTGTATCAGTCAGTAGGTGAGTCAGTGAGTGAGTATCAGTCAGTAAGTCAGTCAGTGAGTGAGTATCATTCAGTAAGTCAGTCAGTGAGTGTGTATCAGTCAGTAAGTCAGTCAGTGAGTGTGTATCAGTCAGTAAGTCAGTCAGTGAGTGAGTATCAGTCAGTAAGTCAGTCAGTGAGTGAGTATCAGTCAGTAGGTGAGTCAGTGAGTGAGTATCAGTCAGTAGGTGAGTCAGTGAGTGAGTATCAGTCAGTAAGTCAGTCAGTGAGTGTGTATCAGTCAGTAGGTGAGTCAGTGAGTGAGTATCAGTCAGTAAGTCAGTCAGTGAGTGAGTATCATTCAGTAAGTCAGTCAGTGAGTGAATATCAGTCAGTAAGTCAGTCAGTGAGTGAGTATCAGTCAGTAGGTGAGTCAGTGAGTGTGTATCAGTCAGTAGGTGAGTCAGTGAGTGAGTATCAGTCAGTAAGTCAGTCAGTGAGTGAGTATCAGTCAGTAGGTCAGTCAGTGAGTGTGTATCAGTCAGTAGGTCAGTCAGTGAGTGTGTATCAGTCAGTAAGTCAGTCAGTGAGTGTGTATCAGTCAGTAAGTCAGTCAGTGAGTGAGTATCAGTCAGTAGGTGAGTCAGTGAGTGTGTATCAGTCAGTAAGTCAGTCAGTGAGTGAGTATCAGTCAGTAAGTCAGTCAGTGAGTGAGTATCAGTCAGTAAGTCAGTCAGTGAGTGTGTATCAGTCAGTAAGTCAGTCAGTGAGTGAGTATCAGTCAGTAAGTCAGTCAGTGAGTGAGTATCAGTCAGTAGGTGAGTCAGTGAGTGAGTATCAGTCAGTAGGTCAGTCAGTGAGTGTGTATCAGTCAGTAGGTGAGTCAGTGAGTGAGTATCAGTCAGTAGGTCAGTCAGTGAGTGAGTATCAGTCAGTAAGTCAGTCAGTGAGTGAGTATCAGTCAGTAGGTGAGTCAGTGAGTGAGTATCAGTCAGTAGGTCAGTCAGTGAGTGAGTATCAGTCAGTAAGTCAGTCAGTGAGTGTGTATCAGTCAGTAAGTCAGTCAGTGAGTGAGTATCAGTCAGTAGGTGAGTCAGTGAGTGAGTATCAGTCAGTAGGTCAGTCAGTGAGTGAGTATCAGTCAGTAAGTCAGTCAGTGAGTGTGTATCAGTCAGTAGGTGAGTCAGTGAGTGAGTATCAGTCAGTAAGTCAGTCAGTGAGTGAGTATCATTCAGTAAGTCAGTCAGTGAGTGAATATCAGTCAGTAAGTCAGTCAGTGAGTGAGTATCAGTCAGTAGGTGAGTCAGTGAGTGTGTATCAGTCAGTAAGTCAGTCAGTGAGTGTGTATCAGTCAGTAAGTCAGTCAGTGAGTGAGTATCAGTCAGTAGGTGAGTCAGTGAGTGTGTATCAGTCAGTAAGTCAGTCAGTGAGTGAGTATCAGTCAGTAAGTCAGTCAGTGAGTGAGTATCAGTCAGTAGGTGAGTCAGTGAGTGTGTATCAGTCAGTAAGTCAGTCAGTGAGTGTGTATCAGTCAGTAAGTCAGTCAGTGAGTGAGTATCAGTCAGTAAGTCAGTCAGTGAGTGAGTATCAGTCAGTAAGTCAGTCAGTGAGTGAGTATCAGTCAGTAGGTGAGTCAGTGAGTGTGTATCAGTCAGTAAGTCAGTCAGTGAGTGAGTATCAGTCAGTAAGTCAGTCAGTGAGTGAGTATCAGTCAGTAGGTGAGTCAGTGAGTGAGTATCAGTCAGTAGGTCAGTCAGTGAGTGAGTATCAGTCAGTAAGTCAGTCAGTGAGTGTGTATCAGTCAGTAGGTGAGTCAGTGAGTGAGTATCAGTCAGTAAGTCAGTCAGTGAGTGAGTATCATTCAGTAAGTCAGTCAGTGAGTGTGTATCAGTCAGTAAGTCAGTCAGTGAGTGTGTATCAGTCAGTAAGTCAGTCAGTGAGTGAGTATCAGTCAGTAAGTCAGTCAGTGAGTGAGTATCAGTCAGTAGGTCAGTCAGTGAGTGTGTATCAGTCAGTAAGTCAGTCAGTGAGTGTGTATCAGTCAGTAAGTCAGTCAGTGAGTGAGTATCAGTCAGTAGGTGAGTCAGTGAGTGTGTATCAGTCAGTAAGTCAGTCAGTGGAGTGTGTATCAGTCAGTAAGTCAGTCAGTGAGTGAGTATCAGTCAGTAAGTCAGTCAGTGAGTGAGTATCAGTCAGTAGGTGAGTCAGTGAGTGAGTATCAGTCAGTAGGTCAGTCAGTGAGTGAGTATCAGTCAGTAAGTCAGTCAGTGAGTGTGTATCAGTCAGTAAGTCAGTCAGTGAGTGAGTATCAGTCAGTAGGTGAGTCAGTGAGTGAGTATCAGTCAGTAGGTCAGTCAGTGAGTGAGTATCAGTCAGTAAGTCAGTCAGTGAGTGTGTATCAGTCAGTAGGTGAGTCAGTGAGTGAGTATCAGTCAGTAAGTCAGTCAGTGAGTGAGTATCATTCAGTAAGTCAGTCAGTGAGTGAATATCAGTCAGTAAGTCAGTCAGTGAGTGAGTATCAGTCAGTAGGTGAGTCAGTGAGTGTGTATCAGTCAGTAAGTCAGTCAGTGAGTGTGTATCAGTCAGTAAGTCAGTCAGTGAGTGAGTATCAGTCAGTAGGTGAGTCAGTGAGTGTGTATCAGTCAGTAAGTCAGTCAGTGAGTGAGTATCAGTCAGTAAGTCAGTCAGTGAGTGAGTATCAGTCAGTAGGTGAGTCAGTGAGTGTGTATCAGTCAGTAAGTCAGTCAGTGAGTGTGTATCAGTCAGTAAGTCAGTCAGTGAGTGAGTATCAGTCAGTAAGTCAGTCAGTGAGTGAGTATCAGTCAGTAAGTCAGTCAGTGAGTGAGTATCAGTCAGTAGGTGAGTCAGTGAGTGAGTATCAGTCAGTAGGTCAGTCAGTGAGTGAGTATCAGTCAGTAAGTCAGTCAGTGAGTGTGTATCAGTCAGTAGGTGAGTCAGTGAGTGAGTATCAGTCAGTAAGTCAGTCAGTGAGTGAGTATCATTCAGTAAGTCAGTCAGTGAGTGTGTATCAGTCAGTAAGTCAGTCAGTGAGTGTGTATCAGTCAGTAAGTCAGTCAGTGAGTGAGTATCAGTCAGTAAGTCAGTCAGTGAGTGAGTATCAGTCAGTAGGTGAGTCAGTGAGTGAGTATCAGTCAGTAGGTGAGTCAGTGAGTGAGTATCAGTCAGTAAGTCAGTCAGTGAGTGTGTATCAGTCAGTAGGTGAGTCAGTGAGTGAGTATCAGTCAGTAAGTCAGTCAGTGAGTGAGTATCATTCAGTAAGTCAGTCAGTGAGTGAATATCAGTCAGTAAGTCAGTCAGTGAGTGAGTATCAGTCAGTAGGTGAGTCAGTGAGTGTGTATCAGTCAGTAGGTGAGTCAGTGAGTGAGTATCAGTCAGTAAGTCAGTCAGTGAGTGAGTATCAGTCAGTAGGTGAGTCAGTGAGTGAGTATCAGTCAGTAGGTGAGTCTGTGAGTGAGTATCAGTCAGTAAGTCAGTCAGTGAGTGAGTATCATTCAGTAAGTCAGTCAGTGAATGTGTATCAGTCAGTAAGTCAGTCAGTGAGTGTGTATCAGTCAGTAAGTCAGTCAGTGAGTGAGTATCAGTCAGTAGGTGAGTCAGTGAGTGAGTATCAGTCAGTAGGTGAGTCAGTGAGTGTGTATCAGTCAGTAAGTCAGTCAGTGAGTGTGTATCAGTCAGTAAGTCAGTCAGTGAGTGTGTATCAGTCAGTAAGTCAGTCAGTGAGTGAGTATCAGTCAGTAGGTGAGTCAGTGAGTGAGTATCAGTCAGTAGGTGAGTCTGTGAGTGAGTATCAGTCAGTAGGTGAGTCAGTGAGTGAGTATCAGTCAGTAGGTGAGTCAGTGAGTGAGTATCAGTCAGTAAGTCAGTCAGTGAGTGTGTATCAGTCAGTAGGTCAGTCAGTGAGTGTGTATCAGTCAGTAGGTGAGTCAGTGAGTGAGTATCAGTCAGTAAGTCAGTCAGTGAGTGTGTATCAGTCAGTAAGTCAGTCAGTGAGTGTGTATCAGTCAGTAGGTCAGTCAGTGAGTGAGTATCAGTCAGTAAGTCAGTCAGTGAGTGTGTATCAGTCAGTAAGTCAGTCAGTGAGTGTGTATCAGTCAGTAAGTCAGTCAGTGAGTGAGTATCAGTCAGTAGGTCAGTCAGTGAGTGAGTATCAGTCAGTAGGTGAGTCAGTGAGTGAGTATCAGTCAGTAGGTGAGTCAGTGAGTGTGTATCAGTCAGTAAGTCAGTCAGTGAGTGTGTATCAGTCAGTAAGTCAGTCAGTGAGTGAGTATCAGTGAGTAGGTCAGTCAGTGAGTGTGTATCAGTCAGTAAGTCAGTCAGTGAGTGAGTATCAGTCAGTAAGTCAGTCAGTGAGTGAGTATCAGTCAGTAAGTCAGTCAGTGAGTGAGTATCAGTGAGTAGGTGAGTCAGTGAGTGTGTATCAGTCAGTAAGTCAGTCAGTGAGTGTGTATCAGTCAGTAAGTCAGTGAGTGAGTATCAGTCAGTAAGTCAGTCAGTGAGTGAGTATCAGTCAGTAGGTCAGTCAGTGAGTGAGTATCAGTGAGTAGGTGAGTCAGTGAGTGAGTATCAGTCAGTAAGTCAGTCAGTGAGTGAGTATCAGTCAGTAGGTCAGTCAGTGAGTTAGTGTCAGGCTTACCGTCTGATCCAACGAAGAAGGAGCAGGAACTTGTAGAACACGAACCCACAAGCGCCTCGCACAACACTAACCCACCTGGAGTGGAACAGGGAGAAGTGAAGTGACGAGTAGCCAATGAGACTAACCAAAGCGAAGTACAGAGGGTTCAGACAGAAGCGAAGTCAGGCAGGCCGAAGTCGGGACAGGCAGCGAAGAATCGTAAACGTAGTCAGGCAAGAAGATCAGGGCAGGCGGCAATAAGACAATCCGGGAACAAGCTGAGGTCAAACACAGAAGATCAGTAGAATACAATGCTAGGGTTTCAGTCAAATAACCTAATAACCAGGCAAAGAGTCACAGTACAGGTTAGGATTAAATAGAGCTATTTGGCGCCAAACTGGTGTCCTCACGCTGGCGTCGCACAGCTGACGTCAGTGCATCCGTCATTGGCGTCCGTCGCTGACGCCCTTGCGTCGGCGACCGTCGCCGGCGTCCAACGCCACGCGCCGACGCGCATCGGTTTCCCCCGATGAGCGCGCCTGCGCTGGAAGGAACGCGGAAGCGGATCCTTACAGTGAGTATCAGTCAGTAAGTCAGTCAGTGAGTGAGTATCAGTCAGTAGGTGAGTCAGTGAGTGTGTATCAGTCAGTAAGTCAGTCAGTGAGTGAGTATCAGTGAGTAGGTCAGTCAGTGAGTGTGTATCAGTCAGTAAGTCAGTCAGTGAGTGAGTATCAGTCAGTAAGTCAGTCAGTGAGTGAGTATCAGTCAGTAGGTCAGTCAGTGAGTGTGTATCAGTCAGTAAGTCAGTCAGTGAGTGAGTATCAGTCAGTAAGTCAGTCAGTGAGTGAGTATCAGTCAGTAGGTCAGTCAGTGAGTGAGTATCAGTCAGTAGGTGAGTCAGTGAGTGAGTATCAGTCAGTAGGTCAGTCAGTGAGTGTGTATCAGTCAGTAAGTCAGTCAGTGAGTGAGTATCAGTCAGTCGGTCAGTCAGTGAGTGTGTATCAGTCAGTAAGTCAGTCAGTGAGTAAGTCAGTCAGTGAGTGAGTATAGAAGTAAGTCAGTCAGTGAGTGTGTATAGAAGTGAGTAAGTCAGTCAGTGAGTGTGTATAGAAGTGAGTAAGTCAGTCAGTGAGTGTGTATCAGTCAGTAGGTGAGTCAGTGAGTGTGTATCAGTCAGTAAGTCAGTCAGTGAGTGAGTATCAGTCAGTAAGTCAGTCAGTGAGTGAGTATCAGTCAGTAGGTGAGTCAGTGAGTGTGTATCAGTCAGTAAGTCAGTCAGTAAGTCAGTCAGTCTGTGAGTATCAGTCAGTAGGTCAGTCAGTGAGTGAGAATCAGTCAGTAAGTCAGTCAGTGAGTGTGTATCAGTCAGTAGGTGAGTCAGTGAGTGAGTATCAGTCAGTAAGTCAGTCAGTGAGTGAGTATCAGTCAGTAGGTGAGTCAGTGAGTGTGTATCAGTCAGTAAGTCAGTCAGTGAGTGAGTATCAGTCAGTAAGTCAGTCAGTGAGTGAGTATCAGTGAGTAGGTCAGTCAGTGAGTGTGTATCAGTCAGTAAGTCAGTCAGTGAGTGAGTATCAGTCAGTAAGTCAGTCAGTGAGTGAGTATCAGTCAGTAGGTCAGTCAGTGAGTGTGTATCAGTCAGTAAGTCAGTCAGTGAGTGAGTATCAGTCAGTAGGTCAGTCAGTGAGTGTGTATCAGTCAGTAAGTCAGTCAGTGAGTAAGTCAGTCAGTGAGTGAGTATAGAAGTAAGTCAGTCAGTGAGTGTGTATAGAAGTGAGTAAGTCAGTCAGTGAGTGTGTATAGAAGTGAGTAAGTCAGTCAGTGAGTGTGTATCAGTCAGTAGGTGAGTCAGTGAGTGTGTATCAGTCAGTAAGTCAGTCAGTGAGTGAGTATCAGTCAGTAAGTCAGTCAGTGAGTGAGTATCAGTCAGTAGGTGAGTCAGTGAGTGTGTATCAGTCAGTAAGTCAGTCAGTAAGTCAGTCAGTCTGTGAGTATCAGTCAGTAGGTCAGTCAGTGAGTGAGAATCAGTCAGTAAGTCAGTCAGTGAGTGTGTATCAGTCAGTAGGTGAGTCAGTGAGTGAGTATCAGTCAGTAAGTCAGTCAGTGAGTGAGTATCAGTCAGTAGGTGAGTCAGTGAGTGTGTATCAGTCAGTAAGTCAGTCAGTGAGTGAGTATCAGTCAGTAAGTCAGTCAGTGAGTGAGTATCAGTGAGTAGGTCAGTCAGTGAGTGTGTATCAGTCAGTAAGTCAGTCAGTGAGTGAGTATCAGTCAGTAAGTCAGTCAGTGAGTGAGTATCAGTCAGTAGGTCAGTCAGTGAGTGTGTATCAGTCAGTAAGTCAGTCAGTGAGTGAGTATCAGTCAGTAGGTCAGTCAGTGAGTGTGTATCAGTCAGTAAGTCAGTCAGTGAGTGTGTATCAGTGAGTAAGTCAGTCAGTGAGTGAGTATAGAAGTAAGTCAGTCAGTGAGTGTGTATAGAAGTGAGTAAGTCAGTCAGTGAGTGTGTATCAGTCAGTAAGTCAGTCAGTGAGTGTGTATCAGTCAGTAGGTCAGTCAGTGAGTGAGTATCAGTCAGTAAGTCAGTCAGTGAGTGAGTATCAGTGAGTAGGTCAGTCAGTGAGTGTGTATCAGTCAGTCAGTGAGTGAGTATCAGTCAGTAGGTCAGTCAGTGAGTGTGTATCAGTCAGTAAGTCAGTCAGTGAGTAAGTCAGTCAGTGAGTGAGTATAGAAGTAAGTCAGTCAGTGAGTGTGTATAGAAGTGAGTAAGTCAGTCAGTGAGTGTGTATAGAAGTGAGTAAGTCAGTCAGTGAGTGTGTATCAGTCAGTAGGTGAGTCAGTGAGTGTGTATCAGTCAGTAAGTCAGTCAGTGAGTGAGTATCAGTCAGTAGGTGAGTCAGTGAGTGTGTATCAGTCAGTAAGTCAGTCAGTGAGTGTGTATCAGTCAGTAGGTGAGTCAGTGAGTGTGTATCAGTCAGTAAGTCAGTCAGTGAGTGTGTATCAGTCAGTAGGTGAGTCAGTGAGTGTGTATCAGTCAGTAAGTCAGTCAGTGAGTGAGTATCAGTCAGTAAGTCAGTCAGTGAGTGAGTATCAGTGAGTAGGTCAGTCAGTGAGTGTGTATCAGTCAGTAAGTCAGTCAGTGAGTGAGTATCAGTCAGTAAGTCAGTCAGTGAGTGAGTATCAGTCAGTAGGTCAGTCAGTGAGTGTGTATCAGTCAGTAAGTCAGTCAGTGAGTATCAGTCAGTAGGTCAGTCAGTGAGTGTGTATCAGTCAGTGAGTGTGTATCAGTGAGTAAGTCAGTCAGTGAGTGAGTATAGAAGTAAGTCAGTCAGTGAGTGTGTATTAGAAGTGAGTAAGTCAGTCAGTGAGTGTGTATCAGTCAGTAAGTCAGTCAGTGAGTGAGTATCAGTCAGTAGGTGAGTCAGTGAGTGTGTATCAGTCAGTAAGTCAGTCAGTGAGTGAGTATCAGTCAGTAGGTGAGTCAGTGAGTGTGTATCAGTCAGTAAGTCAGTCAGTGAGTGAGTATCAGTCAGTAGGTGAGTCAGTGAGTGTGTATCAGTCAGTAAGTCAGTCAGTGAGTGAGTATCAGTCAGTCAGTCAGTGAGTGAGTATCAGTGAGTAGGTCAGTCAGTGAGTTTGTATAATATACAGAATAAAGTCATATGGAGGATACAGTGAGTATAATATACAGAATAAAGTCATATGTAGGATACAGTGAGTATAATATACAGAATAAAGTCATAAGGAAGATAGAGTGGGTATAATATACAGAATAAAGTCATATGGAGGATACAGTGGGTATAATATACAGAATAAAGTCATATGGAGGATACAGTGGGTATAATATACAGAATAAAGTCATAAGGAGGATAGAGTGGGTATAATAAGTCAGTCAGTGAGTGAGTATAGAAGTAAGTCAGTCAGTGAGTGTGTATAGAAGTGAGTAAGTCAGTCAGTGAGTGTGTATCAGTCAGTAGGTGAGTCAGTGAGTGAGTATCAGTCAGTAAGTCAGTCAGTGAGTGTGTATCAGTCAGTAAGTCAGTCAGTGAGTGAGTATCAGTCAGTAAGTCAGTCAGTGAGTGTGTATCAGTCAGTAAGTCAGTCAGTGAGTGAGAATCAGTCAGTAAGTCAGTCAGTGAGTGTGTATCAGTCAGTAGGTGTGTCAGTGAGTGAGTATCAGTCAGTAAGTCAGTCAGTGAGTGAGTATCAGTCAGTAGGTGAGTCAGTGAGTGAGTATCAGTCAGTAGGTGAGTCAGTGAGTGTGTATCAGTCAGTAAGTCAGTAGGTGAGTCAGTGAGTGTGTATCAGTCAGTAAGTCAGTCAGTGAGTGAGTATCAGTCAGTAAGTCAGTCAGTGAGTGAGTATCAGTCAGTAAGTCAGTCAGTGAGTGTGTATCAGTCAGTAAGTCAGTCAGTGAGTGAGTATCAGTCAGTCAGTCAGTCAGTGAGTGAGTATCAGTCAGTAAGTCAGTCAGTGAGTGAGTATCAGTGAGTAGGTCAGTCAGTGAGTGTGTATCAGTCAGTAAGTCAGTCAGTGAGTGAGTATCAGTCAGTAAGTCAGTCAGTGAGTGTGTATCAGTCAGTAAGTCAGTCAGTGAGTGAGTATCAGTCAGTAGGTGAGTCAGTGAGTGTGTATCAGTCAGTAGGTCAGTCAGTGAGTGTGTATCAGTCAGTAAGTCAGTCAGGTGAGTGTGTATCAGTCAGTAAGTCAGTCAGTGAGTGAGTATCAGTGAGTAGGTCAGTCAGTGAGTGTGTATCAGTCAGTAAGTCAGTCAGTGAGTGAGTATCAGTCAGTAGTCAGTCAGTGAGTGTGTATCAGTCAGTAAGTCAGTCAGTGAGTGAGTATCAGTCAGTAAGTCAGTCAGTGAGTGTGTATCAGTCAGTAAGTCAGTCAGTGAGTGAGTATCAGTCAGTAAGTCAGTCAGTGAGTGAGTATCAGTCAGTAGGTGAGTCAGTGAGTGAGTATCAGTCAGTAGGTCAGTCAGTGAGTGAGTATCAGTCAGTAAGTCAGTCAGTGAGTGTGTATCAGTCAGTAGGTGAGTCAGTGAGTGTGTATCAGTCAGTAAGTCAGTCAGTGAGTGAGTATCAGTCAGTAGGTGAGTCAGTGAGTGTGTATCAGTCAGTAGGTGAGTCAGTGAGTGTGTATCAGTCAGTAAGTCAGTCAGTGAGTGAGTATCAGTCAGTAAGTCAGTCAGTGAGTGTGTATCAGTCAGTAGGTGAGTCAGTGAGTGAGTATCAGTCAGTAAGTCAGTCAGTGAGTGTGTATCAGTCAGTAAGTCAGTCAGTGAGTGAGAATCAGTCAGTAAGTCAGTCAGTGAGTGTGTATCAGTCAGTAGGTGTGTCAGTGAGTGAGTATCAGTCAGTAAGTCAGTCAGTGAGTGAGTATCAGTCAGTAGGTGAGTCAGTGAGTGAGTATCAGTCAGTAGGTGAGTCAGTGAGTGTGTATCAGTCAGTAAGTCAGTCAGTGAGTGAGTATCAGTCAGTAAGTCAGTCAGTGAGTGAGTATCAGTCAGTAAGTCAGTCAGTGAGTGAGTATCAGTGAGTAGGTCAGTCAGTGAGTGTGTATCAGTCAGTAAGTCAGTCAGTGAGTGAGTATCAGTCAGTAAGTCAGTCAGTGAGTGTGTATCAGTCAGTAAGTCAGTCAGTGAGTGAGTATCAGTCAGTAGGTGAGTCAGTGAGTGTGTATCAGTCAGTAGGTCAGTCAGTGAGTGTGTATCAGTCAGTAAGTCAGTCAGTGAGTGTGTATCAGTCAGTAAGTCAGTCAGTGAGTGAGTATCAGTGAGTAGGTCAGTCAGTGAGTGTGTATCAGTCAGTAAGTCAGTCAGTGAGTGAGTATCAGTCAGTAAGTCAGTCAGTGAGTGAGTATCAGTCAGTAGGTGAGTCAGTGAGTGAGTATCAGTCAGTAGGTCAGTCAGTGAGTGAGTGTGTATCAGTCAGTAGGTGAGTCAGTGAGTGAGTATCAGTCAGTAAGTCAGTCAGTGAGTGAGTATCAGTCAGTAGGTCAGTCAGTGAGTGAGTATCAGTCAGTAAGTCAGTCAGTGAGTGTGTATCAGTCAGTAAGTCAGTCAGTGAGTGAGTATCAGTCAGTCAGTGAGTGAGTATCAGTGAGTAGGTCAGTCAGTGAGTGTGTATCAGTCAGTAAGTCAGTCAGTGAGTGAGTATCAGTCAGTAAGTCAGTCAGTGAGTGAGTATCAGTGAGTAGGTCAGTCAGTGAGTGTGTATCAGTCAGTAAGTCAGTCAGTGAGTGAGTATCAGTCAGTAGGTCAGTCAGTGAGTGTGTATCAGTGAGTAAGTCAGTCAGTGAGTGAGTATAGAAGTGAGTAAGTCAGTCAGTGAGTGTGTATCAGTCAGTAGGTGAGTCAGTGAGTGTGTATCAGTCAGTAAGTCAGTCAGTGAGTGTGTATCAGTCAGTAAGTCAGTGAGTGAGTGAGTATCAGTCAGTAAGTCAGTCAGTGAGTGAGTATCAGTCAGTAGGTGAGTCAGTGAGTGTGTATCAGTCAGTAAGTCAGTCAGTGAGTGTGTATCAGTCAGTAAGTCAGTCAGTGAGTGAGTATCAGTGAGTAGGTCAGTCAGTGAGTGTGTATCAGTCAGTAAGTCAGTCAGTGAGTGAGTATCAGTCAGTAAGTCAGTCAGTGAGTGAGTATCAGTCAGTAAGTCAGTCAGTGAGTGAGTATCAGTGAGTAGGTGAGTCAGTGAGTGTGTATCAGTCAGTAAGTCAGTCAGTGAGTGTGTATCAGTCAGTAAGTCAGTGAGTGAGTATCAGTCAGTAAGTCAGTCAGTGAGTGAGTATCAGTCAGTAGGTCAGTCAGTGAGTGAGTATCAGTGAGTAGGTGAGTCAGTGAGTGAGTATCAGTCAGTAAGTCAGTCAGTGAGTGAGTATCAGTCAGTAGGTCAGTCAGTGAGTTAGTGTCAGGCTTACCGTCTGATCCAACGAAGAAGGAGCAGGAACTTGTAGAACACGAACCCACAAGCGCCTCGCACAACACTAACCCACCTGGAGTGGAACAGGGAGAAGTGAAGTGACGAGTAGCCAATGAGACTAACCAAAGCGAAGTACAGAGGGTTCAGACAGAAGCGAAGTCAGGCAGGCCGAAGTCGGGGCAGGCAGCGAAGAATCGTAAACGTAGTCAGGCAAGAAGATCAGGGCAGGCGGCAATAAGACAATCCGGGAACAAGCTGAGGTCAAACACAGAAGATCAGTAGAATACAATGCTAGGGTTTCAGTCAAATAACCTAATAACCAGGCAAAGAGTCACAGTACAGGTTAGGATTAAATAGAGCTATTTGGCGCCAAACTGGTGTCCTCACGCTGGCGTCGCACAGCTGACGTCAGTGCATCCGTCATTGGCGTCCGTCGCTGACGCCCTTGCGTCGGCGACCGTCGCCGGCGTCCAACGCCACGCGCCGACGCGCATCGGTTCCCCGATGAGCGCGCCTGCGCTGGAAGGAACGCGGAAGCGGATCCTTACAGTGAGTATCAGTCAGTAAGTCAGTCAGTGAGTGAGTATCAGTCAGTAGGTGAGTCAGTGAGTGTGTATCAGTCAGTAAGTCAGTCAGTGAGTGAGTATCAGTGAGTAGGTCAGTCAGTGAGTGTGTATCAGTCAGTAAGTCAGTCAGTGAGTGAGTATCAGTCAGTAAGTCAGTCAGTGAGTGAGTATCAGTCAGTAGGTCAGTCAGTGAGTGTGTATCAGTCAGTAAGTCAGTCAGTGAGTGAGTATCAGTCAGTAAGTCAGTCAGTGAGTGAGTATCAGTCAGTAGGTCAGTCAGTGAGTGAGTATCAGTCAGTAGGTGAGTCAGTGAGTGAGTATCAGTCAGTAGGTCAGTCAGTGAGTGTGTATCAGTCAGTAAGTCAGTCAGTGAGTGAGTATCAGTCAGTCGGTCAGTCAGTGAGTGTGTATCAGTCAGTAAGTCAGTCAGTGAGTAAGTCAGTCAGTGAGTGAGTATAGAAGTAAGTCAGTCAGTGAGTGTGTATAGAAGTGAGTAAGTCAGTCAGTGAGTGTGTATAGAAGTGAGTAAGTCAGTCAGTGAGTGTGTATCAGTCAGTAGGTGAGTCAGTGAGTGTGTATCAGTCAGTAAGTCAGTCAGTGAGTGAGTATCAGTCAGTAAGTCAGTCAGTGAGTGAGTATCAGTCAGTAGGTGAGTCAGTGAGTGTGTATCAGTCAGTAAGTCAGTCAGTAAGTCAGTCAGTCTGTGAGTATCAGTCAGTAGGTCAGTCAGTGAGTGAGAATCAGTCAGTAAGTCAGTCAGTGAGTGTGTATCAGTCAGTAGGTGAGTCAGTGAGTGAGTATCAGTCAGTAAGTCAGTCAGTGAGTGAGTATCAGTCAGTAGGTGAGTCAGTGAGTGTGTATCAGTCAGTAAGTCAGTCAGTGAGTGAGTATCAGTCAGTAAGTCAGTCAGTGAGTGAGTATCAGTGAGTAGGTCAGTCAGTGAGTGTGTATCAGTCAGTAAGTCAGTCAGTGAGTGAGTATCAGTCAGTAAGTCAGTCAGTGAGTGAGTATCAGTCAGTAGGTCAGTCAGTGAGTGTGTATCAGTCAGTAAGTCAGTCAGTGAGTGAGTATCAGTCAGTAGGTCAGTCAGTGAGTGTGTATCAGTCAGTAAGTCAGTCAGTGAGTAAGTCAGTCAGTGAGTGAGTATAGAAGTAAGTCAGTCAGTGAGTGTGTATAGAAGTGAGTAAGTCAGTCAGTGAGTGTGTATAGAAGTGAGTAAGTCAGTCAGTGAGTGTGTATCAGTCAGTAGGTGAGTCAGTGAGTGTGTATCAGTCAGTAAGTCAGTCAGTGAGTGAGTATCAGTCAGTAAGTCAGTCAGTGAGTGAGTATCAGTCAGTAGGTGAGTCAGTGAGTGTGTATCAGTCAGTAAGTCAGTCAGTAAGTCAGTCAGTCTGTGAGTATCAGTCAGTAGGTCAGTCAGTGAGTGAGAATCAGTCAGTAAGTCAGTCAGTGAGTGTGTATCAGTCAGTAGGTGAGTCAGTGAGTGAGTATCAGTCAGTAAGTCAGTCAGTGAGTGAGTATCAGTCAGTAGGTGAGTCAGTGAGTGTGTATCAGTCAGTAAGTCAGTCAGTGAGTGAGTATCAGTCAGTAAGTCAGTCAGTGAGTGAGTATCAGTGAGTAGGTCAGTCAGTGAGTGTGTATCAGTCAGTAAGTCAGTCAGTGAGTGAGTATCAGTCAGTAAGTCAGTCAGTGAGTGAGTATCAGTCAGTAGGTCAGTCAGTGAGTGTGTATCAGTCAGTAAGTCAGTCAGTGAGTGAGTATCAGTCAGTAGGTCAGTCAGTGAGTGTGTATCAGTCAGTAAGTCAGTCAGTGAGTGTGTATCAGTGAGTAAGTCAGTCAGTGAGTGAGTATAGAAGTAAGTCAGTCAGTGAGTGTGTATAGAAGTGAGTAAGTCAGTCAGTGAGTGTGTATCAGTCAGTAAGTCAGTCAGTGAGTGTGTATCAGTCAGTAGGTCAGTCAGTGAGTGAGTATCAGTCAGTAAGTCAGTCAGTGAGTGAGTATCAGTGAGTAGGTCAGTCAGTGAGTGTGTATCAGTCAGTCAGTGAGTGAGTATCAGTCAGTAGGTCAGTCAGTGAGTGTGTATCAGTCAGTAAGTCAGTCAGTGAGTAAGTCAGTCAGTGAGTGAGTATAGAAGTAAGTCAGTCAGTGAGTGTGTATAGAAGTGAGTAAGTCAGTCAGTGAGTGTGTATAGAAGTGAGTAAGTCAGTCAGTGAGTGTGTATCAGTCAGTAGGTGAGTCAGTGAGTGTGTATCAGTCAGTAAGTCAGTCAGTGAGTGAGTATCAGTCAGTAGGTGAGTCAGTGAGTGTGTATCAGTCAGTAAGTCAGTCAGTGAGTGTGTATCAGTCAGTAGGTGAGTCAGTGAGTGTGTATCAGTCAGTAAGTCAGTCAGTGAGTGTGTATCAGTCAGTAGGTGAGTCAGTGAGTGTGTATCAGTCAGTAAGTCAGTCAGTGAGTGAGTATCAGTCAGTAAGTCAGTCAGTGAGTGAGTATCAGTGAGTAGGTCAGTCAGTGAGTGTGTATCAGTCAGTAAGTCAGTCAGTGAGTGAGTATCAGTCAGTAAGTCAGTCAGTGAGTGAGTATCAGTCAGTAGGTCAGTCAGTGAGTGTGTATCAGTCAGTAAGTCAGTCAGTGAGTATCAGTCAGTAGGTCAGTCAGTGAGTGTGTATCAGTCAGTGAGTGTGTATCAGTGAGTAAGTCAGTCAGTGAGTGAGTATAGAAGTAAGTCAGTCAGTGAGTGTGTATAGAAGTGAGTAAGTCAGTCAGTGAGTGTGTATCAGTCAGTAAGTCAGTCAGTGAGTGAGTATCAGTCAGTAGGTGAGTCAGTGAGTGTGTATCAGTCAGTAAGTCAGTCAGTGAGTGAGTATCAGTCAGTAGGTGAGTCAGTGAGTGTGTATCAGTCAGTAAGTCAGTCAGTGAGTGAGTATCAGTCAGTAGGTGAGTCAGTGAGTGTGTATCAGTCAGTAAGTCAGTCAGTGAGTGAGTATCAGTCAGTCAGTCAGTGAGTGAGTATCAGTGAGTAGGTCAGTCAGTGAGTTTGTATAATATACAGAATAAAGTCATATGGAGGATACAGTGAGTATAATATACAGAATAAAGTCATATGTAGGATACAGTGAGTATAATATACAGAATAAAGTCATAAGGAAGATAGAGTGGGTATAATATACAGAATAAAGTCATATGGAGGATACAGTGGGTATAATATACAGAATAAAGTCATATGGAGGATACAGTGGGTATAATATACAGAATAAAGTCATAAGGAGGATAGAGTGGGTATAATAAGTCAGTCAGTGAGTGAGTATAGAAGTAAGTCAGTCAGTGAGTGTGTATAGAAGTGAGTAAGTCAGTCAGTGAGTGTGTATCAGTCAGTAGGTGAGTCAGTGAGTGAGTATCAGTCAGTAAGTCAGTCAGTGAGTGTGTATCAGTCAGTAAGTCAGTCAGTGAGTGAGTATCAGTCAGTAAGTCAGTCAGTGAGTGTGTATCAGTCAGTAAGTCAGTCAGTGAGTGAGAATCAGTCAGTAAGTCAGTCAGTGAGTGTGTATCAGTCAGTAGGTGTGTCAGTGAGTGAGTATCAGTCAGTAAGTCAGTCAGTGAGTGAGTATCAGTCAGTAGGTGAGTCAGTGAGTGAGTATCAGTCAGTAGGTGAGTCAGTGAGTGTGTATCAGTCAGTAAGTCAGTAGGTGAGTCAGTGAGTGTGTATCAGTCAGTAAGTCAGTCAGTGAGTGAGTATCAGTCAGTAAGTCAGTCAGTGAGTGAGTATCAGTCAGTAAGTCAGTCAGTGAGTGTGTATCAGTCAGTAAGTCAGTCAGTGAGTGAGTATCAGTCAGTCAGTCAGTCAGTGAGTGAGTATCAGTCAGTAAGTCAGTCAGTGAGTGAGTATCAGTGAGTAGGTCAGTCAGTGAGTGTGTATCAGTCAGTAAGTCAGTCAGTGAGTGAGTATCAGTCAGTAAGTCAGTCAGTGAGTGTGTATCAGTCAGTAAGTCAGTCAGTGAGTGAGTATCAGTCAGTAGGTGAGTCAGTGAGTGTGTATCAGTCAGTAGGTCAGTCAGTGAGTGTGTATCAGTCAGTAAGTCAGTCAGTGAGTGTGTATCAGTCAGTAAGTCAGTCAGTGAGTGAGTATCAGTGAGTAGGTCAGTCAGTGAGTGTGTATCAGTCAGTAAGTCAGTCAGTGAGTGAGTATCAGTCAGTAAGTCAGTCAGTGAGTGTGTATCAGTCAGTAAGTCAGTCAGTGAGTGAGTATCAGTCAGTAAGTCAGTCAGTGAGTGTGTATCAGTCAGTAAGTCAGTCAGTGAGTGAGTATCAGTCAGTAAGTCAGTCAGTGAGTGAGTATCAGTCAGTAGGTGAGTCAGTGAGTGAGTATCAGTCAGTAGGTCAGTCAGTGAGTGAGTATCAGTCAGTAAGTCAGTCAGTGAGTGTGTATCAGTCAGTAGGTGAGTCAGTGAGTGTGTATCAGTCAGTAAGTCAGTCAGTGAGTGAGTATCAGTCAGTAGGTGAGTCAGTGAGTGTGTATCAGTCAGTAGGTGAGTCAGTGAGTGTGTATCAGTCAGTAAGTCAGTCAGTGAGTGAGTATCAGTCAGTAAGTCAGTCAGTGAGTGTGTATCAGTCAGTAGGTGAGTCAGTGAGTGAGTATCAGTCAGTAGTCAGTCAGTGAGTGTGTATCAGTCAGTAAGTCAGTCAGTGAGTGAGAATCAGTCAGTAAGTCAGTCAGTGAGTGTGTATCAGTCAGTAGGTGTGTCAGTGAGTGAGTATCAGTCAGTAAGTCAGTCAGTGAGTGAGTATCAGTCAGTAGGTGAGTCAGTGAGTGAGTATCAGTCAGTAGGTGAGTCAGTGAGTGTGTATCAGTCAGTAAGTCAGTCAGTGAGTGGAGTATCAGTCAGTAAGTCAGTCAGTGAGTGAGTATCAGTCAGTAAGTCAGTCAGTGAGTGAGTATCAGTGAGTAGGTCAGTCAGTGAGTGTGTATCAGTCAGTAAGTCAGTCAGTGAGTGAGTATCAGTCAGTAAGTCAGTCAGTGAGTGTGTATCAGTCAGTAAGTCAGTCAGTGAGTGAGTATCAGTCAGTAGGTGAGTCAGTGAGTGTGTATCAGTCAGTAGGTCAGTCAGTGAGTGTGTATCAGTCAGTAAGTCAGTCAGTGAGTGTGTATCAGTCAGTAAGTCAGTCAGTGAGTGAGTATCAGTGAGTAGGTCAGTCAGTGAGTGTGTATCAGTCAGTAAGTCAGTCAGTGAGTGGAGTATCAGTCAGTAAGTCAGTCAGTGAGTGAGTATCAGTCAGTAGGTGAGTCAGTGAGTGAGTATCAGTCAGTAGGGTCAGTCAGTGAGTGAGTGTGTATCAGTCAGTAGGTGAGTCAGTGAGTGAGTATCAGTCAGTAAGTCAGTCAGTGAGTGAGTATCAGTCAGTAGGTCAGTCAGTGAGTGAGTATCAGTCAGTAAGTCAGTCAGTGAGTGTGTATCAGTCAGTAGTCAGTCAGTGAGTGAGTATCAGTCAGTCAGTGAGTGAGTATCAGTGAGTAGGTCAGTCAGTGAGTGTGTATCAGTCAGTAAGTCAGTCAGTGAGTGAGTATCAGTCAGTAAGTCAGTCAGTGAGTGAGTATCAGTGAGTAGGTCAGTCAGTGAGTGTGTATCAGTCAGTAAGTCAGTCAGTGAGTGAGTATCAGTCAGTAGGTCAGTCAGTGAGTGTGTATCAGTGAGTAAGTCAGTCAGTGAGTGAGTATAGAAGTGAGTAAGTCAGTCAGTGAGTGTGTATCAGTCAGTAGGTGAGTCAGTGAGTGTGTATCAGTCAGTAAGTCAGTCAGTGAGTGTGTATCAGTCAGTAAGTCAGTGAGTGAGTGAGTATCAGTCAGTAAGTCAGTCAGTGAGTGAGTATCAGTGAGTAGGTCAGTCAGTGAGTGTGTATCAGTCAGTAAGTCAGTCAGTGAGTGAGTATCAGTCAGTAGGTCAGTCAGTGAGTGTGTATCAGTGAGTAAGTCAGTCAGTGAGTGAGTATAGAAGTAAGTCAGTCAGTGAGTGTGTATAGAAGTGAGTAAGTCAGTCAGTGAGTGTGTATCAGTCAGTAGGTGAGTCAGTGAGTGTGTATCAGTCAGTAAGTCAGTCAGTGAGTGAGTATCAGTGAGTAGGTCAGTCAGTGAGTGTGTATCAGTCAGTAAGTCAGTCAGTGAGTGAGTATCAGTCAGTAAGTCAGTCAGTGAGTGAGTATCAGTCAGTAGGTGAGTCAGTGAGTGAGTATCAGTCAGTAGGTCAGTCAGTGAGTGAGTGTGTATCAGTCAGTAGGTGAGTCAGTGAGTGAGTATCAGTCAGTAAGTCAGTCAGTGAGTGAGTATCAGTCAGTAGGTGAGTCAGTGAGTGAGTATCAGTCAGTAGGTCAGTCAGTGAGTGAGTGAGTATCAGTCAGTAAGTCAGTCAGTGAGTGTGTATCAGTCAGTAGGTCAGTCAGTGAGTGAGTATCAGTCAGTAAGTCAGTCAGTGAGTGTGTATCAGTCAGTAGGTCAGTCAGTGAGTGTGTATCAGTCAGTAAGTCAGTCAGTGAGTGTGTATCAGTCAGTAAGTCAGTCAGTGAGTGAGTATCAGTCAGTCAGTGAGTGAGTATCAGTGAGTAGGTCAGTCAGTGAGTGTGTATCAGTCAGTAAGTCAGTCAGTGAGTGAGTATCAGTCAGTAAGTCAGTCAGTGAGTATCAGTGAGTAGGTCAGTCAGTGAGTGTGTATCAGTCAGTAAGTCAGTCAGTGAGTGAGTATCAGTCAGTAGGTCAGTCAGTGAGTGTGTATCAGTGAGTAAGTCAGTCAGTGAGTGAGTATAGAAGTGAGTAAGTCAGTCAGTGAGTGTGTATCAGTCAGTAGGTGAGTCAGTGAGTGTGTATCAGTCAGTAAGTCAGTCAGTGAGTGTGTATCAGTCAGTAAGTCAGTGAGTGAGTGAGTATCAGTCAGTAAGTCAGTCAGTGAGTGAGTATCAGTGAGTAGGTCAGTCAGTGAGTGTGTATCAGTCAGTAAGTCAGTCAGTGAGTGAGTATCAGTCAGTAGGTCAGTCAGTGAGTGTGTATCAGTGAGTAAGTCAGTCAGTGAGTGAGTATAGAAGTAAGTCAGTCAGTGAGTGTGTATAGAAGTGAGTAAGTCAGTCAGTGAGTGTGTATCAGTCAGTAGGTGAGTCAGTGAGTGTGTATCAGTCAGTAAGTCAGTCAGTGAGTGAGTATCAGTGAGTAGGTCAGTCAGTGAGTGTGTATCAGTCAGTAAGTCAGTCAGTGAGTGAGTATCAGTCAGTAAGTCAGTCAGTGAGTGAGTATCAGTCAGTAGGTGAGTCAGTGAGTGAGTATCAGTCAGTAGGTCAGTCAGTGAGTGAGTGTGTATCAGTCAGTAGGTGAGTCAGTGAGTGAGTATCAGTCAGTAAGTCAGTCAGTGAGTGAGTATCAGTCAGTAGGTCAGTCAGTGAGTGAGTATCAGTCAGTAAGTCAGTCAGTGAGTGTGTATCAGTGAGTAAGTCAGTCAGTGAGTGAGTATCAGTCAGTCAGTGAGTGAGTATCAGTGAGTAGGTCAGTCAGTGAGTGTGTATCAGTCAGTAAGTCAGTCAGTGAGTGAGTATCAGTCAGTAAGTCAGTCAGTGAGTGAGTATCAGTGAGTAGGTCAGTCAGTGAGTGTGTATCAGTCAGTAAGTCAGTCAGTGAGTGAGTATCAGTCAGTAGGTCAGTCAGTGAGTGTGTATCAGTGAGTAAGTCAGTCAGTGAGTGAGTATAGAAGTAAGTCAGTCAGTGAGTGTGTATAGAAGTGAGTAAGTCAGTCAGTGAGTGTGTATCAGTCAGTAGGTGAGTCAGTGAGTGTGTATCAGTCAGTAAGTCAGTCAGTGAGTGTGTATCAGTCAGTAAGTCAGTGAGTGAGTGAGTATCAGTCAGTAAGTCAGTCAGTGAGTGTGTATCAGTCAGTAGGTCAGTCAGTGAGTGAGTATCAGTCAGTAAGTCAGTCAGTGAGTGTGTATCAGTCAGTAGGTCAGTCAGTGAGTGTGTATCAGTCAGTAAGTCAGTCAGTGAGTGTGTATCAGTCAGTAGGTCAGTCAGTGAGTGTGTATCAGTCAGTAAGTCAGTCAGTGAGTGAGTATCAGTCAGTAAGTCAGTCAGTGAGTGAGTATCAGTCAATAGGTGAGTCAGTGAGTGTGTATCAGTCAGTAAGTCAGTCAGTGAGTGTGTATCAGTCAGTAGGTCAGTCAGTGAGTGTGTATCAGTCAGTAAGTCAGTCAGTGAGTGAGTATCAGTCAGTAAGTCAGTCAGTGAGTGAGTATCAGTCAATAGGTGAGTCAGTGAGTGTGTATCAGTCAGTAAGTCAGTCAGTGAGTGAGTATCAGTGAGTAAGTCAGTCAGTGAGTGAGTATAGAAGTAAGTCAGTCAGTGAGTGTGTATAGAAGTGAGTAAGTCAGTCAGTGAGTGTGTATCAGTCAGTAGGTGAGTCAGTGAGTGTGTATCAGTCAGTAAGTCAGTCAGTGAGTGAGTATCAGTCAGTAGGTGAGTCAGTGAGTGAGTATCAGTCAGTAGGTCAGTCAGTGAGTGAGTATCAGTCAGTAGGTGAGTCAGTGAGTGTGTATAGAAGTGAGTAAGTCAGTCAGTGAGTGTGTATCAGTCAGTAAGTCAGTCAGTGAGTGAGTATCAGTCAGTAGGTCAGTCAGTGAGTGTGTATCAGTGAGTAAGTCAGTCAGTGAGTGAGTATAGAAGTAAGTCAGTCAGTGAGTGTGTATAGAAGTGAGTAAGTCAGTCAGTGAGTGTGTATCAGTCAGTAGGTGAGTCAGTGAGTGTGTATCAGTCAGTAAGTCAGTCAGTGAGTGTGTATCAGTCAGTAAGTCAGTCAGTGAGTGAGTATCAGTCAGTAAGTCAGTCAGTGAGTGTGTATCAGTCAGTAAGTCAGTCAGTGAGTGAGTATCAGTCAGTAAGTCAGTCAGTGAGTGTGTATCAGTCAGTAAGTCAGTGAGTGAGTGAGTATCAGTCAGTAAGTCAGTCAGTGAGTGTGTATCAGTCAGTAGGTCAGTCAGTGAGTGAGTATCAGTCAGTAAGTCAGTCAGTGAGTGTGTATCAGTCAGTAAGTCAGTCAGTGAGTGTGTATCAGTCAGTAAGTCAGTCAGTGAGTGTGTATCAGTCAGTAGGTCAGTCAGTGAGTGTGTATCAGTCAGTAAGTCAGTCAGTGAGTGTGTATCAGTCAGTAAGTCAGTCAGTGAGTGTGTATCAGTCAGTAGGTCAGTCAGTGAGTGTGTATCAGTCAGTAAGTCAGTCAGTGAGTGAGTATCAGTCAGTAAGTCAGTCAGTGAGTGAGTATCAGTCAATAGGTGAGTCAGTGAGTGTGTATCAGTCAGTAAGTCAGTCAGTGAGTGTGTATCAGTCAGTAGGTCAGTCAGTGAGTGTGTATCAGTCAGTAAGTCAGTCAGTGAGTGAGTATCAGTCAGTAAGTCAGTCAGTGAGTGAGTATCAGTCAATAGGTGAGTCAGTGAGTGTGTATCAGTCAGTAAGTCAGTCAGTGAGTGAGTATCAGTGAGTAAGTCAGTCAGTGAGTGAGTATAGAAGTAAGTCAGTCAGTGAGTGTGTATAGAAGTGAGTAAGTCAGTCAGTGAGTGTGTATCAGTCAGTAGGTGAGTCAGTGAGTGTGTATCAGTCAGTAAGTCAGTCAGTGAGTGTGTATCAGTCAGTAGGTGAGTCAGTGAGTGAGTATCAGTCAGTAGGTCAGTCAGTGAGTGAGTATCAGTCAGTAGGTGAGTCAGTGAGTGTGTATAGAAGTGAGTAAGTCAGTCAGTGCGTGTGTATCAGTGAGTAAGTCAGTCAGTGAGTGTGTATAGAAGTGAGTAAGTCAGTCAGTGAGTGTGTATCAGTGAGTAAGTCAGTCAGTGAGTTTGTATAGAAGTGAGTAAGTCAGTCAGTGAGTGTGTATCAGTCAGTAAGTCAGTCAGTGAGTGTGTATAGAAGTGAGTAGGTCAGTCAGTGAGTGAGTATAGAAGTGAGTAAGTCAGTCAGTGAGTGAGTATAGAAGTGAGTAGGTGAGTCAGTGAGTGAGTATAGAAGTAAGTCAGTCAGTGAGTGAGTATAGAAGTAAGTCAGTCAGTGAGTGAGTATAAAAGTGAGTAAGTCAGTCAGTGAGTGAGTATCAGTCAGTAAGTCAGTCAGTGAGTGTGTATCAGTCAGTAGGTGAGTCAGTGAGTGAGTATAGAAGTGAGTAAGTCAGTCAGTGAGTAGGTGAGTCTGTACCTCAGTCTGTACTTCAGGTTCTCCAGTCAGTCAGTGTCTGGCCCCGCCCCGGAGCTCGGTGTATCAGCGGCTCATGAATAATAGTAGAACTCCAGCCAATCATAGCGGCGATAGGCGTGTCCTCCCGCCCATTCAGCCCGAGCGAGTGCGAGTGAGGGGAGCAGAGAGTTAGTTCGGGACTGGAGAGAGACGAGTTTGGATGTTCGGTCGGTGCCGCTGCTGCTGAATTCCGCTGGGACCATTATCTGTTCTCTCTGAGCCACCGGGGAATTCACTGTATCCGGCTCTTCTTCTCTTCTGCACCGTCTCACTCCCCCAGGAACGGGAATTATCTGATACACGAGCTGCGCATCTCCCGGGAATCCCCCCGCTGTTACTTTGTATCAGACTCACCGGCCTGAGATTTGGATTAGTCACGTGACTGCTCCCCGAACCCCTCAACAATGAGCCCCTTGTGCCCTGACCTCCTGCTCCCCCAATTCACCCACCGCACATTTCTACTGTAGCTCCCCAATCTGCACCCCACTCTGCTCTCCAATCTGCACCCCACTCTGCTCTCCAATCTGCTCCCCACTCTGCTCTCCAATCTGCACCCCACTCTGCTCCCAACTCTGCACCCCCCTCTACTCTCCACTCTGCACCCCACTCTGCTCCCCACTCTGCACCCCACTCTGCTCCCAACTCTGCACCCCACTCTGCTACCCACTGGATTTTGGGGTCCTGGATGGATTAAGGCTACTGCTGCCCCTTGAGTTTCGGGGTTCTGGCTGCATTAAAGACGCTGCTCCCCCCTGACATTGGGGTGTCCAGCTGGTTTAGGGGTTCTGCTCACCTCCCCATTGTCTTGGGCCACTGTATTGGGGTCACTTAGGAGCTGCACCCCTCTCTCCTCCCCATGGATCTCTGGACACTTTTCCTCTGGCTCCCCCTCTCACTGGCTCTAGAAGGTAATGTATAGTCTGATATACTGTATATATGTATATGGCTATGTACTACTGGCTGGTAGTAAGGACTGAAAGTTACATAATCTATGCTTTGCCCTCTGTAGTAAGTGTACAGAGTAACATTACACAGAGGATACGGAATGTATATAATAAGAGTAAAGGATACTGTATGTATATAATAAGCGTAAGGATACGTTATGTATATATTAAGAGTAGGAATGCTGTATGTAAATAATAAGAGTAAGGATACTGTATGTATATATTAAGAGTAGGAATGCTGTATGTTTATAATAAGAGTAACGATACTTTATGTATATAATAAGAGTAAGGATACTGTATGTATATAATATTAATAAGGATACTGTATGTGTATAATAAGAGTAAGGATACTGTATGTATATAATAAGCGTAAGGATACGTTATGTATATATTAAGAGTAGGAATGCTGTATGTAAATAATAAGAGTAAGGATACTGTATATATATAATAAGAGTAGGAATGTTTATAATAAGAGTAAGGATACTTTATGTATATAATAAGAGTAAGGATACTGTATGTATATAATAAGAGTAGGAATGCTGTATGTATATAATAAGAGTAAGGATACTGTATGTATATAATAAGAGTAAGGATACTGTATGTACATAATATTGTATGTATATAATATTAATAAGGATGCTGTATGTATATAATAAGAGTAAGGATACTGTATGTATATAATATTAATAAGGATGCTGTATGTATATAATAAGAGTAAGGATACTGTATGTATATAATATTAATAAGGATGCTGTATGTATATAATAAGAGTAAGGATACTGTATGTATATAATATTAATAAGGATACTGTATGTGTATAATAAGAGTAAGGATACTGTATGTATATAATATTAATAAGGATACTGTATGTGTATAATAAGAGTAAGGATACTGTATGTATACTGTATTCCAATACATGCAGTTATTGTTGGACACACAGAAATGTTTATATTCCAGTGAGTAAGGACAGGCTCTAAGTGCCTCCTACCAACCCTTGTCTCACATGGGGGCTTGTTTGGAAAGCTCTGTTGTAAGGAGTAGAGATGTAGAATGTTTATCAGTGAAACACTGCCGGCAGGAGAGAGAGCAAATGGATACTGTGTGTATAACATGAACAGCTACTCCAAGTCAATAAGTGAGAGGGGCATTCATTGTGCAATTCCTGCTCCCTGGTGCAGATTATTAGCCTATATTGGACCAACGGACATCCAACCTTCTGACCTACAACTGACCATTCACATTAATAAAAAGTAGTAAAAAGAACAAACCATTCAATGCTCAGGCCATTAATTGACAGACAGCAGTTGTAGGAAAGTGACAGTTTCCAACTGATAAAAACCTGTCCCCATCGACTGAACGACCGATCCCCATGGTACGAAAAATGTCTGTGCGATCCACACACAGTCCGAAAGTCATACAAATCTTTGTTACATATGATAGTATCTTTGTGTCTATGACCATCTTTATATACAGTGGGTATAATATACAGAATAAAGTCATATGGAGGATACAGTGAGTATAATATACAGAATAAAGTCATAAGGAGGATAGAGTGGGTATAATATACAGAATAAAGTCATAAGGAGGATACAGTGGGTATAATATACAGAATAAAGTCATATGGAGGATACAGTGGGTATAATATACAGAATAAAGTCATATGGAGGATACAGTGAGTATAATATAAAGAATAAAGTCATAAGGTGGATACAGTGGTTATAATATAAAGAATAAAGTCATATGGAGGAAACAATTGGTATAATATACAGAATAAAGTTGTATGGAGGATACAGTGGGTATAATATACAAAATAAAGTCATATGGAGCATACAGTGAGTATAATATACGGAATAAAGTCATAAGGAGGATACAGTGGGTATAATATACAGAATAAAGTCATATGGAGGATACAGTGGGTATAATATACAGAATAAATCATATGGAGGATACAGTGGGTATAATATACAGAATAAATCATATGGAGGATACAGTGGGTATAATATAAAGAATAAAGTCATATGGAGGAAACAGTTGGTATAATATACAGAATAAAGTTGTATGGAGGATACAGTGGGTATAATATACAGAATAAAGTCATATGGAGGAAACAGTTGGTATAATATAAAGAATAAAGTCATATGGAGGATACAGTGGGTATAATATACAGAATAAAGTCATATGGAGGATACAGTGGGTATAATATACAGAATAAAGTCATATGGAGCATACAGTGGGTATAATATACAGAATAAAGTCATATGGAGGATACAGTGTGTATAATATACAGAATAAAGTCATATGGAGGAAACAGTTGGTATAATATACAGAATAAAGTTGTATGGAGGATACAGTGGGTATAATATACAGAATAAAGTCATATGGAGCATACAGTGTGTATAATATACAGAATAAATCATATGGAGGATACAGTGAGTATAATATAAAAAATAAAGTCATATGGAGGATACAGTGTGTATAATGTACAGAATAAAGTCATATGCAGGATACAGTGGTTATAATATAAAGAATAAAGTCATATGGAGGAAACAGTTTGTATAATATACAGAATAAAGTCATATGGAGGATACAGTGGGTATAATATACATAATAAAGTCATATGGTGGATACAGTGGGTATAATATACAGAATAAAGTCATATGGAGGATACAGTGGTTATAATATAAAGAATAAAGTCATATGGAGGAAACAGTTGGTATAATATAAAGAATAAAGTCATATGGAGGATACAGTGGGTATAATATAAAGAATAAAGTCATATGGAGGATACAGTGGGTATAATATACAGAATAAAGTCATATGGAGGATACAGTGGGTATAATATACAGAATAAAGTCATATGGAGCATACAGTGGGTATAATATAAAGAATAAAGTCATATGGAGGAAAATGGGTAGAATATACAGAATAAAGTCATAAGGAGGATACAGTGGGTATAATATACAGAATAAAGTCATATGGAGCATACAGTGGGTATAATATAAAGAATAAAGTCATATGGAGGAAAATGGGTAGAATATACAGAATAAAGTCATAAGGAGGATACAGTGGGTATAATATACAGAATAAAGTCATATGGAGGATACAGTGGGTATAATATACAGAATAAAGTCATATGGAGCATACAGTGGGTATAATATAAAGAATAAAGTCATATGGAGGAAAATGGGTAGAATATACAGAATAAAGTCATAAGGAGGATACAGTGTGTATAATATACAGAATAAAGTCATAAGGAGGATACAGTGGGTATAATATACAGAATAAAGTCATAAGGAGGATACAGTGGGTATAATATACAGAATAAAGTCATAAGGAGGATACAGTGGGTATAATATACAGAATAAAGGTGTATGGAGGATACAGTGGGTATAATATACAGAATAAAGTTGTATGGAGGATACAGTGGGTATAATATACAGAATAAAGTGGTATGGAGGATACAGTGGGTATAATATACAGAATAAAGTTGGATGGAGGCTACAGTGGGTATAATATACAGAATAAAGGTGTATGGAGGATACAGTGGGTATAATATACAGAATAAAGGTGTATGGAGGATACAGTGGGTATAATATACAGAATAAAGTTGTATGGAGGATACAGTGGGTATAATATACAGAATAAAGTTGTATGGAGGATACAGTGGGTATAATATACAGAATAAAGTTGTATGGAGGATACAGTGGGTATAATATACAGAATAAAGTTGTATGGAGGATACAGTGGGTATAATATACAGAATAAAGTCATATGGAGGATACAGTGGGTATAATATACAGAATAAAGTTGTATGGAGGATACAGTGGGTATAATATAGTGAATAAAGTACCCCCTCTTGTAAAATATAAGGATATTATAAGTTACCGAGGAGTTTCATGACCATATAAAAGTACGAGGCCGAAGGCCGAGTGTTTTTATACAGGTCATGGAACTCCGAGGTAACTTATAATATCCTCATATTTTACAACTGGGGGTACTTTATTTATTATAATACACAAATTTCAATGAGTCATGTGACTGAAATGACATCAGAACTCACCGTTTATAACTGATGACATCAGAACTCACCGTTTATAAGGATATAATTTACAAGATATTCATGGCTTTTGTGTATAATATACAAAATAAAGTTGTATGGAGGCTACAGTGGGTATAATGTACAGTGAAGTCACGTGATGGATACAGAGGATAATATGTGCAAATACAGTTATATGATGGAAACTGTGTATACAGACAGAGTGTATATAATAAATAGAGTGTACATTACACATATATATATAGTGGTATGATGGATACATTGCTTTATAGGCAGTTGTGTTGTGACTATACAGTAACATGGCACTGAGTGTGTAATGCAGGGGGAGCAGCAGAACAATGAAAGGATTTTGTATAACGAGGATTCATTTGTATATACCCCGGCCTCTCCTGATATGTTCATATTATACTTGTGCCACTGTCCTGGCATTGTGGGTAAAGGTTGTACCCCTAGAAGGCCTGGGCTGTCCCTGGGCCTGTCAGAGAGAATTCCGAGAAAAGGGAAGTTTCCCAGGGGTTTGGGAGGAGCAGTGGAAAGTTGAGCTCCATTAGGGAAGGTGCCGTGTGAGAGACACTGATATTCCCGTTTCCTGTGTATATATAATGCCTGTGTATATATAATGCCTGTGTATATATATAATGCCTGTGTATATATAATGCCTGTGTATATATATAATGCCTGTGTATATAGTGCTGCGGGCGGGATATAGTGGTACATTATAAGCACAAGATTATAAGCTATTGTATTGGCATCATACAATAGCCCTCTCACCTGGCCCCTCTCTCCCACCTTCCCCCGTCTCTTATTCTGCCCCTTTTTCTCGCCTCCCCGTCTTACTTGGTTTGTCCCTTTCTCACTTTCATCACCCCCCTGCTTTCCCTCCAGATAGAGAAACCCAGTGTTTGACCACAAGAAACAATGTACTTTTCTGCCTAATTCTCTAGCATATTATTTGCCCTTGTCTGTCTGTCACTCGCTTCTCTCCCAGGGACTGTCTGTCTGTGCTGGAGTATTTCTTCCTACTTCAATTCATCCCCTCCTATGTGTCCCCCAATCTACCCTCCCCCACAGACCTCTGAACCCCTTTCCCCCATCCCAGTCTGACACTTTACTGACCCACCACTCCCCAATTTCTCTTACTCCCCTTCTCTCAGCTCCCTGTGTGTCTCCTTCTCTCCCTACTCCCTTTTCTCCCCTAGCCCAGAGCTCTTATCTTACCCTTTCTACTCCTTCCTTACTCCCTATATCTCTCCCTTTTTCTCCCTTACCCCATAGCTCTTATCTTTGCACCTCTTCCTTACTCCCTCTTTCTTTCTTTCTTTCTTTCTTTCTTTCTTTCTTTCTTTCTTTCTTTCTTTCTTTCTTTCTTTCTTTCTTTCTTTCTTTCTTTCTTTCTTTCTTTCTTTCTTTCTTTCTTTCTTTCTTTCTTTCTCCCCTGTACCCACTGCCTGGCATTGGCTCACCCCTGTGCTTCCCTTACTAAAGGTTGGTGCTACTCGGGACTGATTCTCACCCTGCACCTGCTCGTATCTCTTCCAGTGTGGGTCCCAGACTCCTCTGCTTTGTCCCATTTGGTTGCACCCTTTCTTCCCCTGCCTGTACCCTTCCTCTCTATCTGGTTACCCTTCTCAGGGACCATGATGCCCTCCTGTTGTCTTAAGAACTAAAAGTCCCAGCATCCTCCGCAACTAAAGTCTGTAGTGGCATGCTGAGATTTGTAGTTCAGGAACAGCTTGAGACTCAAAAGTTACTCTCCCCCCCCCCGAACCATCCCATCTATAATAACTTTTTCTAACCCCAGGGTGATTGTAAGCTCTGCAGCCGAGCACCCCTATAAAGTTATTAATATAGTGGCTGCAATGTAGAAAAGCTGCTGCCTCTCAGGATTGTTTAGAAACAATGGCCGACTCTGCTCACTCCTCCTTCCTGTGTCCCCCTCCCTTCCTCTTCCCTCCTTTCCCCCCTCCGCCTTTCATCTCCTCTCTCTCCAACTCCCAGTACCCTGCACTTTCCCTGCTGTCCATATGTCCTCGTTTATCTCTGCGCCCCCTCTGCTTCTCATTCTCTTCTCCCCCTGTACATAAACACATTAATTACACCCCTAAATTATCTACCCCCCTTCTTCTTCCTCCCCAGGTGCTTAATTATAGGGTGCGACTGCCCACGGGCTCATAGAACCTTCCACTTAGGGGCCACATATTTCTTTGTTTTCATTGGGGGGGCCCTGCTGCTGCCTGTACTGTACCATGCTGTGTATACATGCCATGCCGTAGTAGTAGTGTATGTGTAACTGTACCATGCTGTGTATAAATGCCATGCTGTAGTAGTGTATGTGTAACTGTACTGTACCATGCTGTGTATACATGCCATGCTGTAGTAGTAGTGTATGTGTAACTGTACCATGCTGTGTATACATGCCATGCTGTAGTAGTAGTGTATGTGTAACTGTACCATGCTGTGTATACATGCCGTGCTGTAGTAGTAGTGTATGTGTAACTGTACCATGCTGTGTATAAATGCCATGCTGTAGTAGTAGTGTATGTGTAACTGTACCATGCTGTGTATACATGCCATTCTGTAGTAGTAGTGTATGTGTAACTGTACTGGTACCATGCTGTGTATACATGCCGTGCTGTAGTAGTAGTGTATGTGTAACTGTACTGTACCATGCAGTGTATACAGTACATGCCGTGCTATATTAGTAGTGTATGTGTAACTGTACTGTACCATGCTGTGTATAAATGCCATTCTGTAGTAGTAGTGTATGTGTAACTGTACTGTACCATGCAGTGTATACAGTACATGCCGTGCTATATTAGTAGTGTATGTGTAACTGTACTGTACCATGCTGTGTATACATGCCATTCTGTAGTAGTAGTGTATGTGTAACTGTACCATGCTGTGTATACATGCCATGCTGTAGTAGTAGTGTATGTGTAACTGTACTGTACCATGCTGTGTATACATGCCGTGCTGTAGTGTATGTGTAACTGTACTGTACCATGCTGTGTATAAATGCCATGCTATAGTAGTAGTGTATGTGTAACTGTACCATGCTGTGTATAAATGCCATGCTGTAGTAGTGTATGTGTAAACTGTACTGTACCATGCTGTGTATAAATGCCATGCTATAGTAGTAGTGTATGTGTAACTGTACTGTACCATGCTGTGTATACATGCCGTGCTATAGTAGTAGTGTATGTGTAACTGTACCATGCTGTGTATAAATGCCGTGCTAAAGTAGTAGTGTATGTGTAACTGTACTGTACCATGCTGTGTATAAATGCCGTGCTATAGTAGTAGTGTATGTGTAACTATACCATGCTGTGTATACAAGTGTTTATGTGTTTGGGCCACTGCAGAAAGGGCACTTTAGAAGATAACTGGCATTTATATGGCTGGTCTCCTCCCTCCCAATTTGCCCCCTTGGTGCAGTAACCCCCCCCCCATCACTCTCTCCCCATTCATAGAAGATTAAAGGGAGATGAAAGTTGTTAGAGACCAAAGCACTTTATTCCATTGAGCCGCTCCCCCCACACTGCCCTCCCCCACTCGCTGACACTTTCACTAGAGCAGTGACTTGTTAGCTAATTGCCTCTTCCTCACTGATCATTGGGGCAAGTCTTCCCTCATCCTCGGCACAGACACATTCCAACTGCAAAGTACAGCACTAACAGATAAGTACTACAATAGTTTATATAAACAAGCTGCTGTGTAGCCATGGGGGCAGCCATTCAAGCACAGGATACACAGTAGATAACAGATAAGTACTACAATAGTTTATATAAACAAGCTGCTGTGTAGCCATGGGGGCAGCCATTCAAGCACAGGATACACAGTAGATAACAGATAAGTACTACTATAGTTTATATAAACAAGCTGCTGTGTAGCCATGGGGGCAGCCATTCAAGCACAGGATACACAGTAGATAACAGATAAGTACTACTATAGTTTATATAAACAAGCTGCTGTGTAGCCATGGGGGCAGCCATTCAAGCACAGGATACACAGTAGATAACAGATAAGTACTACTATAGTTTATATAAACAAGCTGCTGTGTAGCCATGGGGGCAGCCATTCAAGCACAGGATACACAGTAGATAACAGATAAGTACTACTATAGTTTATAGAAACAAGCTGCTGTGTAGCCATGGGGGCAGCCATTCAAGCACAGGATACACAGTAGATAACAGATAAGTACTACTATAGTTTATATAAACAAGCTGCCTGTGTAGCCATGGGGGGCAGCCATTCAAGCACAGGATACACAGTAGATAACAGATAAGTACTACTATAGTTTATATAAACAAGCTGCTGTGTAGCCATGGGGGCAGCCATTCAAGCACAGGATACACAGTAGATAACAGATAAGTACTACTATAGATTATATAAACAAGCTGCTGTGTAGCCATGGGGGCAGCCATTCAAGCACAGGATACACAGTAGATAACAGATAAGTACTACTATAGTTTATATAAACAAGCTGCTGTGTAGCCATGGGGGCAGCCATTCAAGCACAGGATACACAGTAGATAACAGATAAGTACTACTATAGTTTATATAAACAAGCTGCTGTGTAGCCATGGCGGGCAGCCATTCAAGCACAGGATACACAGTAGATAACAGATAAGTACTACTATAGTTTATATAAACAAGCTGCTGTGTAGCCATGGGGGCAGCCATTCAAGCACAGGATACACAGTAGATAACAGATAAGTACTACTATAGTTTATATAAACAAGCTGCGGTGTAGCCATGGGGGCAGCCATTCAAGCACAGGATACACAGTAGATAACAGATAAGTACTACTATAGTTTATATAAACAAGCTGCGGTGTAGCCATGGGGGCAGCCATTCAAGCACAGGATACACAGTAGATAACAGATAAGTACTACTATAGTTTATATAAACAAGCTGCTGTGTAGCCATGGGGGCAGCCATTCAAGCACAGGATACACAGTAGATAACAGATAAGTACTACTATAGTTTATATAAACAAGCTGCTGTGTAGCCATGGGGGCAGCCATTCAAGCACAGGATACACAGTAGATAACAGATAAGTACTACTATAGTTTATATAAACAAGCTGCTGTGTAGCCATGGGGGCAGCCATTCAAGCACAGGATACACAGTAGATAACAGATAAGTACTACTATAGTTTATATAAACAAGCTGCTGTGTAGCAATGACAGAAATTGAAAAAAGTCTATATGGCACAGGTTAAATAATGGATAACAGATAACACCATTATGTTCTACAGAGCTTATCTGCTATCTGCTGTGTAACCTGAATCTTTTCTCCTTTGAATGGCTGCCCTATGGCTACACAGCAGCTTATTAAACATTAGTAAGGGGCCCATCGACCAAAAGTCTGTGGTGTTTATATGTGAGTGTATGGAGGGGTGTGAGTGAGTGTATATATGTGAGAGTATATATGTGAGTGTATGGAGGGGTGGGTGCTGAGTACATAGAGTGCTAGCTTTTGGGACGAGCTAGTTGAACATGATCTCCCTTTCCCAAAGACTTTCTCTTGCTGAGCGTGAGAAGCCACATTGCAGTTGGTACATTCCTGGGCTTTGATCCTGTGTGTAGGATGAGTATTAGACTGGGGCCCTGGGGCCCTCCCATTACTCGGCGGTTACTCTGAAGTCTCCCTCCTCCCACTCGTGCCCATGAGCCCCGCCTGTCTGTAGTGCATCCTGGGTGCCACCTTCCCATTACCTGCCTCCGTGCCCCCTGCTCACACTAGTTACTCAGTAACTGACACTTACCTACTATTAACCCTATCTGCACCATTAACTATTACTGGCATGACTATAAATGGCAGCTTAAGTTACCGCAAAGGGCCACATTGTCCCACAGCTGGTTCTGTGTCGCTATGACAACAGAGATTGGCAGTCACATTGATGGCAGTTGGGGCAGATTCTGACCCTTCAGACCGATCTGACCGTTTATCTGCCTGTATAAGGGGCCCATCCACCAAAAGTTGGACTTTCCCATCTGATCATTTCCATATCTGCCCCTTGATGTGCTCCTTGCTCCAACTGCCGGCCTAGCAGCACTTCTGATCCGATTGTTAGCTCATGGGTCACAACAAGTGTGGGATGTAACTGAGCTCTGCGTTTCCATTCCAGCCCCAACTCCCTGTGTTTAAAGAAACAGTAAGATAAACTCCCAGGGGTTTGTTTATGGAACGATAAGCAGAGTAAACAGTGAGAATGGAGCGGCCGATTTATCATTTCCAGGCTGCGTTATGTAACCCTGGGATAGGGCTCTCCCACTAATAGGATTGTACCACTGTAGCAACACTTTCCCTTTAAATACTAATTATACCTTCTAATCTTATGCAGCCCTAATGTGTGTGTGTGTGTGTGTGTGTATATATATATAACTATGAGATACAACGCTGCACCCTATCACTAGTAGCTGCTGCACAATGGCAGCTCCAGAGCATGCTGGGAAATGTAGTTCTGATATTGCAGAGATAGAATCAATCAGTAGAACTGGGTCAATACTGACATAGAGAGATAGAGGAATCAGTAGAACTGGGTCAGTACTCACATAGACAGATAGAGGAATCAGTAGAACTGGTTCAGTACTGACGTAGAGAGATAGAGGAATCAGTAGAACTGGATCAGTACTGACGTAGAGAGATAGAGGAATCAGTAGAACTGGATCAGTACTCAGAGAGATAGAGGAATCAGTAGAACTGGGTCAGTACTCACAGAGAGATAGAGGAATCAGTAGAACTGGGTCAGTACTCACAGAGAGATAGAGGAATCAGTAGAACTGGATCAGTACTTACAAAGACGGATAGACGAATCAGTAGAACTGGGTCAGTACTCTCATAGAGAGATAGAGGAATCAGTAGAACTGGGTCAGTACTTAAAAAGACAGATAGAGGAATCAGTAGAACTGGATCAGTACTCACAGAGAGATAGAGGAATCAGTAGAACTGGGTCAGTACTGACAAAGAAAGATAAAGGAATCGGTAGAACTGGGTCAGTACTGACGTAGAGAGATAGAGGAATCAGTAGAACTGGGTCAGTACTCACATAGACAGATAGAGGAATCAGTAGAACTGGGTCAGTACTCACATAGAGAGATAGAGGAATCGGTAGAACTGGGTCAGTACTCACATAGAGAGATAGAGGAATCGGTAGAACTGGGTCAGCACTCACATAGAGAGATAGAGGAATCAGTAGAACTGGGTCAGTACTTAAAAAGACAGATAGAGGAATCAGTAGAACTGGATCAGTACTCACAGAGAGATAGAGGAATCAGTAGAACTGGGTCAGTACTGACAAAGAAAGATAAAGGAATCGGTAGAACTGGGTCAGTACTGACGTAGAGAGATAGAGGAATCAGTAGAACTGGGTCAGTACTCACATAGACAGATAGAGGAATCAGTAGAACTGGGTCAGTACTCACATAGAGAGAGAGAGGAATCAGTAGAACTGGGTCAGTACTGACATAGACAGATAGAGGAATCAGTAGAACTGGGTCAGTACTCACATAGAGAGAGAGAGGAATCAGTAGAACTGGGTCAGTACTGACATAGACAGATAGAGGAATCAGTAGAACTGGGTCAGTACTCACATAGACAGATAGAGGAATCAGTAGAACTGGGTCAGTACTCACATAGACAGATAGAGGAATCAGTACAGTTTTAAGAGAATGATGGTGAGAGCTGTGTTACTGGGCCTGGCACCCACAGACATAGGAGTGAGCAGCACCCATGGGAGAGAGAGGTGCACCTGTAGGGGAGTATTTATTTGCTTGTATAACAGGGATGGGGCAGAGAGTTACATGGGCTCTGGCATTTGTCTGCTCACGCACCTCCTATAAATCCAGTCTCACATCTCTGTGACTCACGTTTCTCTCCGATTGCCCCTGGGGCAGCTCCGTCACAGTCTGCCAAACCTGTAATTACCCTCCCCCGCTCCTGCCCAGACACCTGGAATTAGACACGCCCACCTGTGCCCGCTCTGTGCCTTTCCCATAATGTTCCTACTGGGAGACAAAGGCTTTCCTTTTGTTACTCACTCCTCTCTTACCTGGATACCAGTCTTTTATACTTCCAAACCTTGGGCCTCACTCCCTGGGTTCACTCTACGGATCCTGCCCAGGAGTCAGTCTGCTGCCCATTCATTTGCCCATTCATTTGCCATTCATTTGCTCATTCAATTACCCATACATTTTCCCATTAATTTGCCCATTCATTTGCCCGTTCATTTTCCCATTCATTTGCCCATTCATTTGCCCATTCATTTGCCCATTCATTTGCTAAGGTACCAGCCTAAAGAACTACACTTCCCAGCATGCTCTGGAGCTGCCCACTGATTTGCCCATTGATTTGCTAAGGCTTAGGGCCACTCAGTGCCTGGGGTGGGGTCTCTGCAGGGGCCACATATCTGCACACATCATATAGTGATATTATAGCTGAGAATAAGCTCAGTAAATATACAGATTATATTGCATTGCCAGTACAGTCGGCTGGTACCACAATACAGAACTGGCACGTCTCCCATCTGATAAACCTTTACACTGGCAAATCCCTTATGTCTGCCCCCCCCCCCGGGTATGTACTGGTGAGAGATCCCACAATGCCGCTGTCCTTGTCGTGTAAGCGAGACGCGCTGGCGTTGTACAGTCAATATTTGCCTTCACTCTGATATCTCAGCCTTCCATTAGTTATCAGCCTTTATACACAGGACACTGCCCGTCACACTCATACGCCGCCACTTTAATCGCCTGAGGTCTGTGCCAAGCGCTTGTCACGCCATGACAAAATGGCATATTTACTAACCGCGTGCCTGTCTCCCCATGCCCCCGCCACAAGGGCACAGGTACAGATCATTATTATATATAATATACAGAGGCACTGCCATGTACTCAGCATGTATATTGGGGACTTGTATTATATACAAATCATAAGCACAAAGGCCTGGGTGCTGGGACTTTCCAGGTGCATTTTGGGTGATGGTGGGAATCCCAGATGGGAATTTCCATGGTAAATTCAGTAGTATTTTCGGGTTAATAAGAGACACAGTCTGGGTAAGTGATAGAGGGGCTTGTACTGGTTTCCATCTTTATGGGGTCCCACCATGTCTAGTTCCATCCACTCAATTTGTCCCCCTCTCTGTCCCCCACAGTCAACCTCATGAACACCAAGCTGGAGACCTCAGATCTTAAATGGACAAGTTATCCCAAAGTGGACGGACAGGTATGGACCCCCTGTCAGACACTCTCTGGCCGTTCAGCTTTCCCACTCCGCACACCATACTTCCTTTCCTGTTTAGCCAACTTCCTTCTTTACTTCCTGTCGTTAAGTGAACTATTTCCTTCCATTTTTGAGAGAAGTTGTTGCTTTTATAACTTTTAACTTCCTTTCCAGCCTTCCTGGGATAACTGTTTCCTGACTTTTTAAACCAGCTTCCATTTCAGCTTCCTGTTGTTTCTGTTTAAATTCCAGTATAAATAATACTACTTACTTGTGGGTTTCCTGTTCCGCTTCTTGCTTCCTTTTCTCCAGGATGCCTCTAGTCACAGTTAATACCTGTTTCTAATCCTTCTTTCCTGCTGAAGGCCCAACAAGCTCCTGAGTGGTCCTGCTGGATTAATCCCACCCCTTGCACTTGTCCGTGCTAGAATCCATTATTAATTTTATTGTTTCCTATATCCTTTTGTTACTGTAGTGGGACGAGATGTCTGGCCTGGATGACGAGGGAACACCAGTTCGCACGTATGAGATCTGCAATGCCCATCTTTCCAATCAGAACAACTGGCTTCGGACCAATTACATCCAACGTGGCTTGGCCAGCAATGCGTACGTGGAAATCACATTTACTATGCTGGAGTGCTCCTTCCTATCACGGGCCGGTCGCTCTTGCAAGGAAACCTTTAACCTCTACTATTACCAAGCTAACCATGACTTGGCCAATGACCATTTCCCTCCTTGGATGGAGAACCCTTGGGTTAGAGTTGACACTGTAGCAGCTGATTTTTTGGGCCGACCTAATAGAAGAGTAAGTTCAGGTTCCACTAGGATAAATGTGAAGACCCTTCGAATAGGGCCCCTGACAGGCGATGGCTTCTACTTGGCTTTCCAGGACCAAGGGGCATGCATGGCACTATTGGCCGTCCGTGTCTTCTATAGGGTTTGCCCAGCTGTGGTGGCATCCTTGGCAAGCTTCCCAAAGACTGTCTCTGAGGGACTGGTGGTATCAGCTGAAGGCAGCTGTGTTGAGGGGGCAGAGGGGCCACAGGGAAGACGGCCAACCATGTACTGCAGAGAAGATGGAGAATGGGCAAAGCCGGCTGTAGGGGAGTGCGCTTGTGTGGCTGGACGGGAGGAGAAGGATGGACGCACCAAGTGCGCAGGTAAGGAAACACTTCAAGTATTGATTGGAAGGGAATGGCCGAGCAAGTTAAATATAAACTGCAGGGGTTGCAGGTATAAAGATGGTGGGCTAATTGCGGGTGCGGGTATAATGCATGTTTTGAAAGATGTTATTACTGTGGCAGCACCCCTCTTAGCTACAGTAGAGTAATGTAGGCTATGCTCTAGCTCAGGTGCCATACAGTAGAGTACATTGAGCTTCTCTTTCATTCTGAGGCCCATACAGTGAGTACAGTTGAATTCTCTCTCATTCTGAGGCCCATACAGTGAGTACAGTTGGACTCTCTCTCATTCTGAGGCCCATACAGTGAGTACAGTTGAATTATATCTCATTCTGAGGCCCATACAGTGAGTACAGTTGAATTCTCTTTCATTCTGAGGCCCATACAGTGAGTACAGTTGGATTCTCTCTCATTCTGAGGCCCATACAGTGAGTACAGTTGGTTTCTCTCTCATTCTGAGGCCCATACAGTGAGTACAGTTGAATTCTCTCTCATTCTGAGGCCCATACAGTGAGTACAGTTGGTTTCTCTCTCATTCTGAGGCCCATACAGTGAGTACAGTTGAATTCTCTCTCATTCTGAGGCCCATACAGTGAGTACAGATGGTTTCTCTCTCATTCTGAGGCCCATACAGTGAGTACAGATGGTTTCTCTCTCATTCTGAGGCCCATACAGTGAGTACAGTTGAATTCTCTCTCATTCTGAGGCCCATACAGTGAGCACAGTTGGTTTCTCTCTCATTCTGGGGCCCATACAGTGAGTACAGTTGAATTCTCTCTCTTTCTGAGGCCCATACAGTGAGTACAGTTGGTTTCTCTCTCATTCTGAGGCCCATACAGTGAGTACAGTTGAATTCTCTCTCATTCTGAGGCCCATACAGTGAGTACAGTTGGCTTCTCTCTCATTCTGAGGCCCATTCAGTGAGTACAGTTGGTTTCTCTCTCATTCTGAGGCCCATACAGTGAGTACAGTTGAATTCTCTCTCATTCTGAGGCCCATACAGTGAGTACAGTTGGTTTCTCTCTCATTCTGAGGCCCATACAGTGAGTACAGTTGGACTCTCTCTCATTCTGAGGCCCAAACAGTGAGTACAGTTGAATTCTCTCTCTTTCTGAGGACCATTCAGTGAGTACAGTTGGTTTCTCTCTCATTCTGAGGCCCATACAGTGAGTACAGTTGAATTCTCTCTCATTCTGAGGCCCATACAGTGAGTACAGTTTAATTCTCTCTCTTTCTGAGGCCCATACAGTGAGTACAGTTGAATTCTCTCTCTTTCTGAGGCCCATACAGTGAGTACAGTTGGTTTCTCTCTCATTCTGAGGCCCATACAGTGAGTACAGTTGGTTTCTCTCTCATTCTGAGGCCCATACAGTGAGTACAGTTGAATTCTCTCTCATTCTGAGGCCCATACAGTGAGTACAGTTGGACTCTCTCTCATTCTGAGGCCCAAACAGTGAGTACAGTTGAATTATATCTCATTCTGAGGCCCATACAGTGAGTACAGTTGAATTCTCTCTCATTCTGAGGCCCATACAGTGAGTACAGTTGAATTCTCTCTCTTTCTGAGGCCCATACAGTGAGTACAGTTGAATTCTCTCTCTTTCTGAGGCCCATACAGTGAGTACAGTTGGTTTCTCTCTCATTCTGAGGCCCATACAGTGAGTACAGTTGAATTCTCTTTCATTCTGAGGCCCATACAGTGAGTACAGTTGGTTTCTCTCTCATTCTGAGGTCCATACAGTGAGTACAGTTGGTTTCTCTCTCATTCTGAGGCCCATACAGTGAGTACAGTTGAATTCTCTCTCATTCTGAGGCCCATACAGTGAGTACAGTTGGACTCTCTCTCATTCTGAGGCCCAAACAGTGAGTACAGTTGAATTATATCTCATTCTGAGGCCCATACAGTGAGTACAGTTGAATTCTCTCTCATTCTGAGGCCCATACAGTGAGTACAGTTGAATTCTCTCTCTTTCTGAGGCCCATACAGTGAGTACAGTTGAATTCTCTCTCTTTCTGAGGCCCATACAGTGAGTACAGTTGAATTCTCTCTCTTTCTGAGGCCCATACAGTGAGTACAGTTGGTTTCTCTCTCATTCTGAGGCCCATACAGTGAGTACAGTTGAATTCTCTTTCATTCTGAGGCCCATACAGTGAGTACAGTTGGTTTCTCTCTCATTCTGAGGTCCATACAGTGAGTACAGTTGGTTTCTCTTTCATTCTGAGGCCCATACAGTGAGTACAGTTGAATTCTCTCTCATTCTGAGGCCCATACAGTGAGTACAGTTGGACTCTCTCTCATTCTGAGGCCCAAACAGTGAGTACAGTTGAATTATATCTCATTCTGAGGCCCATACAGTGAGTACAGTTGAATTCTCTCTCATTCTGAGGCCCATACAGTGAGTACAGTTGAATTCTCTCTCTTTCTGAGGCCCATACAGTGAGTACAGTAGGCTGTATTCTTGCTCTGGCTCTTATACTTTACACTGGGCTGTGCTCTCAGCCTGGGCCCATGCAGCAGACTACAGTTGTCTATTGTCCAGCTCTAGGGCCCATACAGAACACTAGTCTGGGGCCAATACAGTACAATACTCTCGTACTTTCAGGCCTTTGTGTTGCCATAATGTGTTCCTGATGTATTTGCCACCCCGTGTGCCTCTCCCCTGAAATCTCCGGTTTCACTGCAGCCTTCCTGTTCCTTCTCACCTCCCCGCTGGGTATAACCCAATCCTGTGTGTGGGCATGAGAGTTGTATGAGAATTGCATGAGAGCTGGGGGGGGGGGGCAGGCAGGAGCTCAGAGGTGTCACAGACAAAAGGGAGCCGGAATGTCAGGTATTTGGGGGGATGGGGCCAGGAAGTGTGAATGGGACAGATGCAAGGAGAGGGGGAGGGAGGAGTTAAATTCATATACCTTTAACCCTGCTGCTGCCAGAGTGCTGTGAGTGCTGCTGCATTGAGAGGCTTCCTTGTAGGACAAACACGGCCCAAAGTGACTGTTTACCCCGATTAGAAAAGTATGTAGTTCCAGGTAAAGTTGTTCTGTACCATGTTAGTCAGTCACAGGGCAAAATAAATAAATAACAGAAGCGTATTTAGTGTAATCCCTAAACATGGGGGGGATTTAATGTTTCTGAGCTGCTTCATACTAAGCCCCTAACCATTATATACACATTAATGGGGACAAATGGTGACAAAGAGCTTGCTTTCATTGCTTTATTTTTTAATGTTTCCACTTTTTTGTTTTACTTTAAACTCAGTCGTTCCTGAGCTGGAAATTGACATTGCTTTCTGGTTGCCAAGCTGAATGTCCTTAGCAACCGATCATTTGTCAAAAAGATCAGATGCTGTGAACAGTTCATGTAAAGTTTAAAAGTGACCCTTTACTTAATACAGATATTGTAATTATTCTGGGTGTCGTTAGCACAGTTCAAAGCAGGCAAATTGCTTTGTGATGTTAGTTGGCCATTCTGATTCGCTTGGGGCAGAAAGTAGTAAATTGGACCACCAGAAATCAGGCTGCAGTCGGACAAGTGGCCCTAGGATATCATTGGTCTCTGCCAGGCTGCTGGGAGTTGTAGTTCAGAAGCATAGACCATAGGATCATTATCCTCCGTCCTTGTCTCCAGTCCTTATCTCCCTGATTCATGAGCGGATTGTGCCCCTTGTGTCCCCCCCTTTTGTGTCATTAAACAAAGGCAGGAAGGAAACAGGGACAGTCCCAGGGGCTATTTATACAGCCGTGCAGACTCTTCTACATTACCCAGTCTTTTATATTTCTCAGCGTACAGCAGGGCTGTCCAACACGTGGGGCAGAGGATGATGGGAGCTGTAGTTCAGTAACTTCCTGCTGCTTTTCACAGCTAGAATGGGAGGAGTTTCCCCAGTGAGTAGCGAATACCCCATTCTGTATTGGCAAAATAATATGGCAATTCCCACGTATGGATATATATATATATATACACACCTCAAAAGCACAGAGATAAATATATATATATATATATATATATATATATATATATATATATATATATATATATATATATATATATATATGTATGCTTGCAGTATGACAGCTCCCATCTGTGTATATATGAATGCAAAGACAAGCATTGCTCTGTTCAAGCCCATTCTCTGTTTTGTGACCCTACAGCTTGTGTCCCTGGATACTTTAAAGCCTCCGTGGGAGAGAAGCCCTGCCAGCCTTGTCCTGCCAACAGCCTTTCTACTGGCCCTGGGGCAACTGTGTGTGCTTGCAAGCCAGGGTATTACAGAGCCTCGACGGACCCCCCAACAGCAGCCTGCAGCAGTGAGTACCCTCTATACATGAACTGTCTCTTTATCTGCCCCCATATTAACTGTATGTGACCCAGTAGCCAAAATGACCCACAGCCTCTTTGCTTGTACATCTTCCCACCCCCAGCCTCCTCTATGTACTGCCTCCCAACATTATCCTATTGTCTCCTCCTTGCTCTCTAGCTCCCCCTTCAGCTCCACGCAGTATTGTTGCCCGGGTGAACGGATCAATGGTAGACCTAGAATGGAGCGAACCACTTGACGCTGGTGGGAGAGGGGACCTGTACTATGAAGTTCAGTGTATGGAATGTGCTGGGCCCTGCATTCCCTGCTCCCGGTTAAACTACAGTCCCCGGCCTCAGCGATTGGAAGATCGCAGACTCCGCGTGTCTGGGCTCCGCCCCCGAGTAACCTACAACTTCCGCGTGTTGGCTTTAAATGGCGTGTCTGAGCGAAGCAGCGGGGCAGTGGGGGAGGAAGTAAATGTGACCACTGACCGTGATGGTAGGTACTTTCCTTAAACAAGAAGGAAAGCTATTGAGGCAGTTTATTGCTAGAATGCTATATTTATTCTGCAGAATGCTTAACTATACCTGAGTAAGCAGCTCTAGATGCTCTCTCTGTTTGTTTAGGATAGCAGCTGCCATATTAACTTGGTGTGACATCACTTCCTGCCTGAGTCTCTCCCTCTCGCTCATAGCTCTGGGCTCAGATTACAGCAGAGAGGGGAGGAGGGAGGGAGAGAGGAGCAAACTGAGCATGCTCAAGCCCTAGCCCTGGAGGTTTAAGCTGAAAACAGTTAGTCTGATACAGAAGCCCATGAGTACACAATAGAAGGAAAGAAATGTGATGTTTGACAGAGGACTCAGAGCAGCATTACTTTGAGGGGTTACTGGTGTATTTATATAGACCTTTCTGATAAAGCTTACTTACTTTTAGCCTTTAACCCTTTTATAACCTTTGTGTCAGATTCATTAATCTCCTCTCCTTGATTTCACCTCCAGTTCCCCTCCCAGTTAGTGGTATACAACAAATGGCCGCAACAGAAACGACACTCACCCTCCGCTGGGCCACCCCTCTGCACTCAGCACCCACCAAAGGCAACATTCTGGATTATGAAGTCAAATACTATGAGAAGGTGAGAGGCTTGGTATTTGGGGGAGATATATATATATATATATATATATATATATATATATACATATATATATATATAATGTGTGTGTGTGTGTGTGTTGTTTGGGGAACAGACAAAAGGTATTGGGTGAGAGAATAAAGGTTTCTACCTCCATTTGTGTCCCCAGGACCAGGAGAAGCCCCTGATAATGTTTCTGAAGACCCCAAGCAATGAGGCTCGTCTGCTTGAGCTCCACGCTGGCACCGTGTATGTGGTACAAGTCAGGGCAAGGACAGAGGCCGGGTATGGGGCATTCAGCGGGGACACTTTATTCCAGACCCTGACACAAGGTGAGTGAGAGGAGCTGACGCTTTATATACATAGTGAACTATTCTAGTATTTCAACTTCACCAGTGATAATAATGAGGATTACCAAAGGCTTTAATCGTTTCTCCTCCTTCCCCAGACCCAGAGAAGCCACACCCACAGGTGGCATTAATAGCTGGCACCGCTGGGGTGGGCACATTACTAATATTAGCAGTCATCATCACTGCGGTGGTGTGTATCAGGTAAGTGCACCTTTATTCCAGCAACAGTGATCCTACAGCCAATGGATGGAGCTCTGAACAAGTCACATGTAATATTTACCCATTCTATGCCATTCACAGAAAGCACGGGAGCACCAACGAGCCCGAGTATTGTGACAAACCTGGCCAGTACCTCATTGGTCACAGTAAGTCTGTTCTTGTGCTTAATGGACTTTCTTTCTTTATAATATCCTCAGCCTCCCTTTAATATCCGTTAGTGGGGGTCTAGGACTCATGTAATATCCGTTAGTGGGCGTCTAGGACTCATGTAATATCCGTTAGTGGGCGTCTAGGACTCATGTAATATCCGTTAGTGGGCGTCTAGGACTCATGTAATATCCGTTAGTGGGGGTCTAGGACTCATGTAATATGTGTTAGTGGGGGTCTAGGACTCATGTAATATGTGTTAGTGGGGGTGTAGGACTCATGTAATATGTGTTAGTGGGGGTGTACGACTCATGTAATATGTGTTAGTGGGGGTGTAGGGCTTATGTAATATGTGTTGTCTCCTGCAGACTCCAAGGTGTACATCGACCCTTTCACCTATGAGGATCCCAATGAAGCAGTGAGGGAGTTTGCTAAGGAGATTGACGTGTCCTGTGTAAAGATCGAGGAGGTGATTGGAGCAGGTGAGTAATGACATAGGGGTGGGGCAAATGATTGGGGGTGGGGAGGATGAAGGAAAGAGGGGGTACATGGGAGGAGATACAGACTAGTTGCTCAGAGATATCAGATCAATAGTAACTTATATATGTTGGGGGCAGAAGAATTATGATGGGTGGGGGTAACTTGCTCCTGGGGGATTATACATCTCAGTACAACTAACACCGAGTGGGAAGCAGCAGGAATTGGGGGGGGGGCATAAGATGATGGAATATGAAGGGTCAGTATATTTTGGGGAGAGGAGAGGGAGTGATATGTGGCTGCCATTGTTTCTTTCCTTTCTGCCCCTGCAGGGGAATTTGGGGAGGTGTGCCGGGGGCGCCTGAAGGTTCCAGGAAAGAAAGAGAATTACGTGGCCATCAAAACACTGAAAGGGGGGTACACGGAGCGCCAACGCAAGGAATTCCTTAGTGAGGCCAGCATCATGGGCCAGTTCAACCACCCCAATATTATTCACCTGGAGGGGGTCATCACCAACAACTGCCCCGTCATGATCATCACTGAGTATATGGAGAACGGGGCCCTGGACTCATTCCTGCGAGTAAGTGATGTATTGTGCACTAGGGCAAGTGTGTGTGATTGTATCAGTCAGGATATATGTGTGTGATCCACTAGTGTGTGTGATTGTATCAGTCAGGATATATGTGTGTGTGATGCACTAGTGTGTGTGATTGTATCAGTCAGGATATATGTGTGTGATCCACTAGTGTGTGCAAGTAATAGTGTACTTTATCTATAAGAGTAGTGAGTGATGATGTGGGTGATTTTGTACAGTATCCGTGCACCCCGTATATATTTATATAATTGTGTGTGTGACGTGATACAGTGTACAGTTGTGTGTGTGACGTGATACAGTGTACAGTTGTGTGTGTGACGTGATACAGTGTACAGTTGTGTGTGTGTGTGCATTTGTGGCAGAGATTGGACGTGGCAGTAACAATTCCTTGTCTTGTGTCTGTGCATTTGTTACTGGCTCAGGAGTCACGTTTGTGATAATAGTGCACTCCAACGCAACTGATCAGTGGAAATAGTGCAAATGTAATTGTTTATTATTATTCAGCAAAACGACGGGCAGTTCACGCCTATCCAGCTGGTGGGGATGCTCCGAGGAATTGCGTCCGGCATGCGCTACCTGTCAGAGATGAGTTTTGTGCACCGGGATCTGGCCGCCAGGAATATACTAGTGAACAGTAACCTGGTGTGTAAAGTGTCCGACTTTGGCCTCTCCCGGTTCCTGCAGGAGGGATCTACTGACCCAACATACACCTCTTGTCTGGTGAGAGCCCAGGGGGGAGATGGATGTACTGGGGCTGGAGGGAGAATGAGAGGGGCAGCTCAGACGTAATGGAGAGGGAACAAGATAAAGGGAGGGAAAGTAGGAAGAGAGAAGCAAGTAGAGAGGACACAAGGGGGTGATGGCACTAGTGAGGGTTGGTAAAGAGTACACAGGGTAGGAGAGAGTAATGGGATAGGGAGAATAAGAGGGAGGAACATGAGCACTATGGGAATAACCCCTAACTCTCATCTTTTGTTGTTCCCCCAGGGAGGGAAGATCCCGATCCGATGGACTGCCCCAGAAGCCATTGCTTTCCGCAAGTTTACATCAGCCAGCGATGTCTGGGGCTACGGAATAGTCATGTGGGAAGTTATGTCCTTCGGAGAGCGACCCTACTGGGATATGTCCAATCAGGATGTGAGTACATTCACTATTAAACGCTTTCCTTAATACTAACCTTATTATTATATGCTGGCCTTACTACTGACCTTACTATTATAAGCTGGGTTTACTACTGACATTATTATATGCTGGGCTTACTACTGACCTTACTATTATAAGCTGGGCTTACTACTGACATTATTATAAACTGGGCTTACTACTGACTTTACTATTATAAGATGGGCTTACTAACTGACTTTACTATTATAAGCTGGGCTTACTACTGACCTTACTATTATAAGCTGGGCTTACTACTGACCTTACTATTATAAGCTGGGTTTACTACTGACCTTATTATTATATGCTGGCCTTACTACTGACCTTACTATTATAAGCTGGGTTTACTACTGACATTATTATATGCTGGGCTTACTACTGACCTTACTATTATAAGCTGGGCTTACTACTGACATTATTATAAACTGGGCTTACTACTGACTTTACTATTATAAGATGGGCTTACTACTGACTTTACTATTATAAGCTGGGCTTACTACTGACCTTACTATTATAAGCTGGGTTTACTACTGACCTTACTATTATGAGCTGGGTTTACTACTGACCTTATTATTATATGCTGGGCTTACTACTGACCTTACTATTATAAGCTGGGCTTACTAGTGACATTATTATAAACTGGGCTTACTACTGACCTTACTATTATAAGATGGGCTTACTACTGACCTTACTATTATAAGCTGGGCTTACTACTGACCTTACTATTATAAGATGGGTTTACAACTGGCCTTAATACTATTAGCTGGGATTTGCTATTATAAACTGTCCCGTACTACTGTTTTTAATGTTATAAGCTAGGCCTTACTATTTTAAACTTGATGTTACTACACAACTATTTGTATAAACTGAGACCTGCTGTTACTACTGGCCTTACTGTTATAACCTGGGATCTTCTCTTATAAGATGGGCCTTACAATAGGTCTATAGATAGAATTTACTATAATAAACTGGCCTTAGTATTATAGTCTGGGCCTAATTGTTGCACTTACTTGTATGTACGACACCATACGTGAGGCCACTGCCCCAGCTGAGCTTTACTCCGTCCCTGTGTGTAAGTGCACTTACAGGTGATTGTATTTGCACTGATATTAAAGCCATACTATCTGCTCCTTTCCTAGGTGATTAATGCCATAGAGCAAGACTACCGACTCCCTGCACCCCCAGATTGTCCCACCGCCCTCCACCAACTCATGCTGGACTGTTGGCAGCGGGACCGGGCATTACGGCCTCGCTTCGCTGACATTGTGAGCTCTTTGGACAAGCTGATCCGCAACCCTGCAAGTCTAAAAATCACCACACGAGAGCAGCTGGGGTAAGAATGTCATTATGCCCTGCACTATGGCAACACAATGGTCAGAGCCGCTCCTGTCATGAGCCAATGGGAGAACCTTGTGAGAGGGGTTAAAGGAGAGATGCAGCACGTGGCTCTGGCAGGAGAGGGTTAAAGGAGAGATGCCGCATGTGGCTCTGGCAGGACAGGGGTTAAAGGAGAGATGCAGCATGTGGCTCTGGCAGGAGAGGGGTTAAAGGAGAGATGCAGCATGTGGCTCTGGCAGGAGAGGGGTTAAAGGAGAGATGCAGCATGTGGCTCTGGCAGGAGAGGGGTTAAAGGAGAGATGCAGCATGTGGCTCTGGCAGGAGAGGGGTTAAGGATCTCTCAGGAGGAGAAGAAGGTTGGGGTGCAGTTGTTTCATGTCAGTGGAATGAGGGGGCGGAGTTATCAGCAGTGTGTGGGGGTCCTTGACCTTGGGAGTAAGGGGGGGAGGTAAAAAGCTCTTTATGAATGAGGTGCACCTGCAGGGTTAATGACCCCAAGTCTTCTGGGTCTCTTCTGACTGTCTCTCACCCACAATCAGAGTCTCATACTGAATGTCTCACCCATAGTGGGTGTCTCACACTCTCTGTCTCTGCTCCTCTGTGGCCCCAGGACGTCTCAGCCCCTGTTGGATCAGCGCACCCCCCATTATTCCTCCTTCTCGTCGGTCAGTGAGTGGCTCCATGCCATAAAGATGGGGCGCTACGAGGACGGGTTCAGGAACGCCGGATTCACCACATTCAGCCGAGTGCAGAACATCAGCACTGAGTAAGGACTTGACTTGGGGTGTAGAGTCAGCAGTGGGGCAGCACAGGGGGTGAGCGGATGTAGGGGTTCAGGAGGAGTGTGGGGGATGTAGGGGTTCAGGGGAGTGTGGGGGATGTAGGGGTTCAGGGGAGTGTGGAGGATGTAGGGGTTCAGGGGAATGTGGGGATGTAGGGGTTCAGGGGAGTGTGGGGGATGTAGGGGTTCAGGGGAGTGTGGGGGATGTAGGGGTTCAGGGGAGTGTGGAGGATGTAGGGGTTCAGGGGAGTGTGGAGGATGTAGGGGTTCAGGGGAATGTGGGGGATGTAGGGGTTCAGGGGAGTGTGGGGGATGTAGGGGTTCAGGGGAGTGTGGGGGATGTAGGGGTTCAGGAGGAGTGTGGGGGGATGTAGGGGTTCAGGAGGAGTGTGGGGGATGTAGGGTTCAGGAGGAGTGTGGGGGATGTAGGGGTTCAGGAGGAGTGTGGGGGGATGTAGGGGTTCAAGGCATTGTTGCATTGTGGGGGGGGTTTCTTGGCTAGTTTTCGCCCCTTCTCCCCGTAACCATTTTGTTGCTTTATCCCCACAGAGATCTCCTCAGGATGGGGGTGACACTCGCCGGTCACCAGAAAAAAATCCTCTCCAGCCTCCAGCAGATCCTCCCCAGTGAGAAGAGCACCCCAATCCCAGATCACTGCTACTGACTCCGCCCTGTGCTCCGCCATCTTGAACTTGACATGATGTCACATAAAGAAAGAAGCTGATTGGCTGACGCACAAGGACATTTTCACTGCTGCTGGTGGACTGATGCAATTTATATAAATAATCAGCAAACTTGGGGTGAAGCCGATTAATCCCCCATCTCGGTGCCTCCCGTGTATGCAGTGGGGCTTATTCATTAAGCAGTGCCACATCAGGACCCCCGGGGGCCAGGAAAGGAAGGAGAAAGCAAAAGGACTTTCCAGCTGCTGCAGTGCATTGTGGGTGCATTATAGTGGGGTGTCACTGTGTACCCTATCTATGCACAATGTAGCACAGTCAATGGGTGGAGCTTCTGTCCAATCAGGGAATCTGAATGAAATGTTGCAGTTTGTTTCCTCCAATCATGACTGGACTGATCTGAAGTGTAGGACTGCGCCTCTGGTCCCGGCCACGTGTCCAGTCTGTGTGTGTATATATATATATACTCACAGTCACATGACTCCTCCCTTCATTTTTATATTAAATTATTTCATAATAAAAGAATAAAAGTTGTAGTTGTACCTGTGTGTTCCCTGGGTGGCACCTCCATTCCTACAGCTCCCAGCATGCTTAGCCAGCCTTGCCCCACACTGTATAGGACTCTCCCAGTGCCCAGGCCTGTGCATAGACTTTCTGTGGTTGAAGATCCACATGGGCCAGGCCTCACATCTCAATATAATGACCCACATGGGCCAAGTCAAGAGTTTATTGTCATTTCATCCATATACGTTGTACAGTACACAGTGAGGTGAAACAACGTTCCTCTAGGACCTCTAGGTGCTACACACAACATAGATGTACCGGACAACAGACAAAAAGTGCAACTCAGGACAGGACAGTGCAGGGACAAGACACACTCAGCAGATGTAATATGTACAGTAAATAATGCTAAACGTCAGACATGATGGTGTATCATTGGGATATGACAGTAGTAAGAACATGATAAAGTGCAGATGTACATAGAGAACAATTGTATCCAATGGCTATTTATTTATACAATGGAGTACAGTGGCTGTGTAACGTTGTGGTATATAGTAAGGTCAGATGGAGTGTGAGTGAGATCTGTCCGGTCCCTGAGTATTCAGGAGCCTTATGACTATGGGAAGAAACTGTTACACAGTCTGGTAGTGAGGGCCCTAATGCTCCGGTACCTTTTTCCAGATGGCAGGAGAGTGAACAGTGAGTGTGAGGGGTGTGTTGGATCAGACACAATGCTGGTGGCTTTACGGATGCAGCGAGTGGTGTAAATGTCTGTGATGGAAGGAAGAGAGACACCTATGATCTTCTCTATGTCTTCACTATCCTCTGTAGGGTCTTGTGCTCCATGACAGTGCAGTTCCAGGCCAGACAGTGATAGAGCTGCTCAGGATGCTCTCGATAGTCCCTCTGTAGAAGGTTGTGAGTATGGATGGTGGGAGATGGGATTTCCTCTGGAAGTAGAGGCGCTGTTAGGCTTTCTTGGCTAAGTAGCTGGTGTTGTGGGACCAGGTGAGGTTCTCTGCCAGGTGGACACCAAGGAATTTGGTGCTTTTGATGATCTCCACATTAGAGCCATCAATGTACAGTGGCAGGTGGTCACTCCTAGTCTTCCTAAAGTCAACAACCATCTCCTTTGTTTTGTCTACATTGAGAGACAGGTTGTTGGCTCTGCACCAGTCTGTTAACCGCTGCACCTCCTCCATGTATGGTGACCCGTCATTATTGCTGATGAGACCCACCACGGTCGTGTCATTAGTGAACTTTATAATGTGATTTGTGCGGTGAGAGGCTACACAGTCATACGTCAGCAGAGTGAACAGTAGAGGACTAAGCACACAGCCTTGAGGGGCTCCGGTGCTCAATGTGGTGGTTTTGGAGATGATGGTTCCAATCCTGACTGACTGAGGTCTGTCGGTTAAGAAGGCCAGAACCCAACTGCAGAGGGAGGTGTTCAGTCCAAGCAGACTCAGCGTTTCTATCAGATGCTGACGAATGATAGTGTTGAATGCTGAACTGATTCAAAACGGAGGTGTCTTTTTTGTCCAGATGAGAGAGGGCCACATGGAGGGTGGTGGCTATTGCATCGTCTGTTCATTGATTTTGACGGTATGTGAACTGTAGGGGGTCCAGTGCTGGTGGCAGCAGGGTTTTGATGTGTTTCTTGACAAGTTTCTCAAAACACTTCATGATGATGGGGGAGAGTTCCACAGGACAGTAGTCATTGAGGCAGGACACTGATGACTTTTCAGCACAGGGACAATGGTGGTGGTTTTGAAGCACTTCGAGACAGTGGAGGTGATCAGGGAGATGTTAAATACATCAGTGAAAACATTTCGCAGCTGATCTGCACATTCTCTTAGCACTCTTCTGCCAGGGATATTGTCTGGTCCTGCAGCCTTCCATGGGCCAGGCCTCACATCTCAATATAATGACCCAATATAAAGACCCACATGGGCCAAGCCTCACATCTCAATATAATGACCCAATATAAAGACCCACATGTGCCAGGCCCCACATCTCAATATAATGACCCACATGGGCCAGGCCTCACATCTCAATATCATGACCCACATGGGCCAAGCCTCACATCTCAATATCATGACCCACATGGGCCAAGCCTCACATCTCAATATAATGACCCACATGGGCCAGACCTCACATCTCAATATAATGACCCACATGGGCCAGGCCAAGCCTCTCAATATAATGACCCACATGGGCCAAGCCTCACATCTCAATATAATGACCCAATATAAAGACCCACATGGGCCAAGCCTCACATCTCAATATAATGACCCCAATATAAAGACCCACATGTACCAGGCCCCACATCTCAATATAATGACCCACATGGGCCAGGCCTCACATCTCAATATAATGACCCACATGGGCCAGGCCAAGCCTCTCAATATCATGACCCACATGGGCCAAGCCTCACATCTCAATATAATGACCCACATGGGCCAGACCTCACATCTCAATATAATGACCCACATGGGCCAGGCCAAGCCTCTCAATATAATGACCCACATGGGCCAAGCCTCACATCTCAATATAATGACCCATATGGGCCAGACCTCATATCTCAATATAATGACCCACATGGGCCAGGCCTCACATCTCAATATAATGACTCACATGGGCCAGGCCTCACATCTCAATATAATGACCCACATGGGCCAGGCCAAGCCTCTCAATATCATGACCCACATGTGCCAAGCCTCACATCTCAATATAATGACCCACATGGGCCAGGTCTCACATCTCAATATAATGACCCACATGGGCCAGACCTAACATCTCAATATAATGACCCACATGGGCCAGGCCAAGCCTCTCAATATAATGACCCACATGGGCCAGACCTCACATCTCAATATAATGACCCACATGGGCCAGGTCTCACATCTCAATATAATGATCCACATGGACCAGGCCTCACATCTCAATATAATGAACCACACGGGCCAAGCCTCACATCTCAATATAATGAACCACATGGACCAGGCCTCACATCTCAATATAATGACCCACATGGGCCAGGCCTCACATCTCAATATAATGACCCACATGGACCAGGCCTCACATCTCAATATGACCCACATGGGCCAGGCCTCACATCTCAATATAATGACCCACATGGGCCAGGCCAAGCCTCTCAATATAATGACCCACATGGGCCAGACCTCACATCTCAATATAATGATCCACATGGACCAGGCCTCACATCTCAATATAATGAACCACACGGGCCACATCTGAATATAAAGACCCTTAATGGATGGATAAAAGCAGGCGTGACATATGTATTATTAGATATGATCCTTATATACAGTAGGTACAACCACTATGTCATGTGGCCCTCTAGATATACATTATACTTCCTCAGACTGGGGCCCCAATCTCCCTCAGGTGCTTTGGCCCCGCCTCTCTTTCAGGAAAGATTAAGAAAGGCTCAGGCTTATTGTGGGGCCCATTACTTGTATTACAAAATCCCAACGGACCCCATTGTATTGTCTGTAGGTGAGACCTGCCATTCCCTATAAATCCACTAAGAATGTGAGTGGGGCCCCTGCAAGTACAGTTGGGTCATTTTTCAGGGGGGACAGAGGGGGTGATGTGCCCTTGGTCAGTATTTAATTACCTCTCCCGGTGCAATTACTGTCAAGGCCAATGGAAAAGACTGATTTTGGGGTGGGAAGGGGGGTCTGTAGGAACATTTTCTTGGGCCGCAGACATAAAATAAACTCGGCCGGCTCAGGAGAAATATTGGGCAGCACATTGAGCTCAAGGTCAAGAAGCAGCTGTGAAAGCAAAAAGGAATGTGATTGGAGGAAGGTGCCAATAAGGTAAGTGCACTTGGGAGTCAGGATGGGTTCAAGGTTTTTATCCTCAGGCTAGAATTCTCTGGGTCCCCAGCACCTCGAGAGCAGTACTAATAGTAGTACCAGACCAGTAGTACTGATGGGCTCGGGGAGAACTTGCAGTGCACTCCCTACATAACAAACACAATGAACATCAGCCCCTACATGGGAAGGGCAAGTGCATAATGGGACAAGGTTCATGAAAAATGGGCCAGTGAATGGGGATTGTTTAGTCTGAAGCAGCAGTTCTGGTTACACATGCCAAGCACAAAGGCCATTTCTCACTGTCAGTTCTGGTGGATCTACCATAGCATTGTCCCATCAGGAAAGGGTAGGGGGTGGCACAAAGCTACTTACCAAAGGTTGGCACAGCTGCTAATGGCTACAAAGATGACCGTGGCATTGGCTACCATAGGGGTTAAAATGGATGATGGGATGGGTCACTGGGCATGGTCCAAATCTATGCCTGGGTCAAGAATGGCTGACACTTTGCCAAGACAGATGCCAATGGCTGTGGTGGTGGAGTTAAGGCAGGTGGGCTACCAATGACTTCAATATCTGATGGTGCAGAGATAATAGTGATAAGTGTACATGGGCAATGCCAATATTTGCCATAATTGTAAATACTGACATATTTATAGAGCATATAGTGTATAGGTATGTCAGACTAGAGGAGGGCAGGGGTATATAGTGTATAGGAATGTCAGACTAGAGGAGGGCAGGGGTATATAGTGTATAGGTATGTCAGACTAGAGGAGGGCAGGGGTATATAATGTATAGGAATGTCAGACTAGAGGAGGGCAGGGGTATATAGTGTATAGGAATGTCAGACTAGAGGAGGGCAGGGGTATATATTGTATAGGAATGTCAGACTAGAGGAGGGCAGGGGTATATAGTGTATAGGAATGTCAGACTAGAGGAGGGCAGGGGTATATAGTGTATAGGAATGTCAGACTAGAGGAGGGCAGGGGTATATATTGTATAGGAATGTCAGACTAGAGGAGGGCAGGGGTATATAGTGTATAGGAATGTCAGACTAGAGGAGGGCAGGGGTATATAGTGTATAGGAATGTCAGACTAGAGGAGGGCAGGGGTATATATTGTATAGGAATGTCAGACTAGAGGAGGGCAGGGGTATATAGTGTATAGGAATGTCAGACTAGAGGAGGCAGGGGTATATAGTGTATAGGAATGTCAGACTAGAGGAGGGCAGGGGTATATAGTGTATAGGAATGTCAGACTAGAGGAGGGCAGGGGTATATAGTGTATAGGAATGTCAGACTAGAGGAGGGCAGGGGTATATAGTGTATAGGTATGTCAGACTAGAGGAGGGCAGGGTATAATAAATGTCAGACTAGAGGAGGGCCAGGGGAGATAGGAATAAGGAATGTCAGACTAGAGGAGGGCAGGGGTATATAGTGTATAGGAATGTCAGACTAGAGGAGGGCAGGGGTATATAGTGTATAGGAATGTCAGACTAGAGGAGGGCAGGGGTATATAGTGTATAGGAATGTCAGACTAGAGGAGGGCAGGGGTATATAGTGTATAGGAATGTCAGACTAGAGGAGGGCAGGGGTATATAGTGTATAGGAATGTCAGACTAGAGGAGGGGGGGTATATAGTGTATAGGAATGTCAGACTAGAGGAGGGCAGGGGTATATAGTATATAGGAATGTCAGACTAGAGGAGGGCGAGGGTATATAGTGTATAGGAATGTCAGACTAGAGGAGGGCAGGGGTATATAGTGTATAGGAGTGTCAGACTAGAGGAGGGCAGGGGTTATATAGTGTATAGGAATGTCAGACTAGAGGAGGGCAGGGGTATATAGTGTATAGGAATGTCAGACTAGAGGAGGGCAGGGGTATATAGTGTATAGGGAAGGAATGTCAGACTAGAGGAGGGCAGGGGTATATAGTGTATAGGAATGTCAGACTAGAGGAGGGCAGGGGTATATAGTGTATAGGAATGTCAGACTAGAGGAGGGCAGGGGTATATAGTGTATAGGAATGTCAGACTAGAGGAGGGCAGGGGTATATAGTGTATAGGAATGTCAGACTAGAGGAGGGCAGGGGTATATAGTGTATAGGAATGTCAGACTAGAGAGGGGCAGGGGTATATAGTGTATAGGAATGTCAGACTAGAGGAGGGCAGGGGTATATAGTGTATAGGAATGTCAGACTAGAGGAGGGCAGGGGTATATAGTGTATAGGAATGTCAGACTAGAGGAGGGCAGGGGTATATAGTGTATAGGAATGTCAGACTAGAGGAGGGCAGGGGTATATAGTGTATAGGAATGTCAGACTAGAGGAGGGCAGGGGTATATAATGTATAGGAATGTCAGACTAGAGGAGGGCAGGGGTATATAGTGTATAGGAATGTCAGACTAGAGGAGGGCAGGGGTATATAGTGTATAGGAATGTCAGACTAGAGGAGGGCAGGGGTATATAGTGTATAGGAAATGTCAGACTAGAGGAGGGCAGGGGTATATAGTGTATAGGAATGTCAGACTAGAGGAGGGCAGGGGTATATAGTGTATAGGAATGTCAGACTAGAGGAGGGCAGGGGTATATAGTGTATAGGAATGTCAGACTAGAGGAGGGCAGGGTATATAGTGTATAGGAATGTCAGACTAGAGGAGGGCAGGGGTATATAGTGTATAGGAATGTCAGACTAGAGGAGGGCAGGGGTATATAGTGTATAGGAATGTCAGACTAGAGGAGGGGCAGGGGTATATAGTGTATAGGAATGTCAGACTAGAGGAGGCAGGGTATATAGTGGTATAGGGAATGTCCAGACTTAGAGGAGGGCAGGGGTATATATGTATAGGGAATGTCAGACTAGAGGAGGGCAGGGGTATATAGTGCTATAGGAATGTCAGACTAGAGGAGGGCAGGGGGTATATAGTGTTATAGGAATGTCAGACTAGAGGAGGGCAGGGGTATATAGTGTATAGGAATGTCAGACTAGAGGAGGGCAGGGGGTATATAGTGTATAGGAATGTCAGACTAGAGGAGGGCAGGGTATATAGTGTATAGGAATGTCCAGGACTATGAGGAGGGCAGGGGTATATAGTGTATAGGAATGTCAGACTAGAGGAGGGCAGGGGTATATAGTGTATAGGAATGTCAGACTAGAGGAGGGCAGGGGTATATAGTGTATATATACTGGGAGAGGGGTAGCTAGTGGAGTTGGGGATATAATTAGAGGCTCAAGCCACGTTGGCCTGTGTATGGGCAAATAAAAGGAAGGGGTTCAGCCTGGGGCCCTATTGCAGTTTATGGAATGACAAGGCAGGTGATTGGTTCATTCTCTAATGACCAGTGGGGAGGGGATTCCTGTAACTTCAGATCCCACTTGTCCTGCCCAGGTGTGTGTGTGGGGGGTAATTTCTGCCTCTGTGGGAACAGAGTGAGGAACGTTCTGGACCCCCTTTAATCAGTATCTGGTTCTATTCTACAACTCACAGAAGTCACCTCTTAGTCCCATTACTGTACTGACATGCTGGGCTGCTATTGGCTGTCAGGGGATGCTGGGAGTGGTAGTTTAACAAGAGCTCAGCAGGACACTTATTGTCCCAATAGGCCAGGCCTGTAATTGTCCCTAACAAGCTGCTGAACTAATCCTCTCATGGGGGGACAGACACTCCCATCTGGAGGCAGAAAGCTGAGTTTATTTAAGAGGCAGGGGGTTAATTAGCAGAGTTTGTTTAATAGCTGTCTGCCAGGCCGGGGGTGGGTGCTGGGGGGGCTGAGCGTTACTCAGGAAATGAGACCCGACGTGTTTACATTGGGCCAATTACACTAATTATTATGGATTAAGCATCGTTCCATGATCCTCCCCACCCCTCCCCCATGAGGATTGTGTGTCCTAAATTCAACAACCCCTGATCCACTCCTACCGGGGCATCAGCTGTGCCAGATCTACTAATAGAGATGCCAGGTTCACTAATGTACAACAACAGAGATGCCAGGCTCAGTAGAGTACAAGAGAGATGCCAGGCTCAGTAGAGTACAAGAGAGATGCCAGGCTCAGTACACTACAACACAGATGCCAGGCTCAGTAGAGTACAACAGAGATGCCAGGCTCAGTAGAGTACAAGAGAGATGCCAGGCTCAGTAGAGTACAAGAGAGATGCCAGGCTCAGTAGAGTACAAGAGAGATGCCAGGCTCAGTAGAGTACAAGAGAGATGCCAGGCTCAGTAGAGTACAAGAGAGATGCCAGGCCTCAGTAGAGTACAAGAGAGATGCCAGGCTCAGTAGAGTACAACAGAGATGCCAGGCTCAGTAGAGTACAAGAGAGATGCCAGGCTCAGTAGAGTACAAGAGAGATGCCAGGCTCAGTAGAGTACAAGAGAGATGCCAGGCTCAGTAGAGTACAAGAGAGGTGCCAGGCTCAGTAGAGTACAAGAGAGGTGCCAGGCTCAGTAGAGTACAACAGAGATGCCAGGCTCAGTAGAGTACAAGAGAGGTGCCAGGCTCAGTAGAGTACAACAGAGATGCCAGGCTCAGTAGAGTACAAGAGAGATGCCAGGCTCAGTAGAGTACAAGAGAGATGCCAGGCTCAGTAGAGTACAAGAGAGATGCCAGGCTCAGTAGAGTACAAGAGAGATGCCAGGCTCAGTAGAGTACAAGAGAGATGCCAGGCTCAGTAGAGTACAAGAGAGATGCCAGGCTCAGTAGAGTACAAGAGAGATGCCAGGCTCAGTAGAGTACAAGAGAGATGCCAGGCTCAGTAGAGTACAAGAGAGATGCCAGGCTCAGTAGAGTACAAGAGAGATGCCAGGCTCAGTAGAGTCACCAAAATGGAGAGAACCGACGCACACCCTTCAGTAGATTAGCCTGGTGCTCAATCCCAGAGGATCCGGCAGCCTCCCTTATGCAGAAAACAAAGAAGGATCGGCACACAGGCATTCAATTTGCAGTGTTACCTGCTCGTTTATTGTGTGGACTGCAACGTTTCGGGGTCACGCCCCTTTGTCAAGCATGTGGAAACCATAGTGCAGACATTAGAAATAGAGTGATCAATTAACAAATTAGCATATATAATTATTAAAATCTTCAAATTACACAATATGTAAAGTGCATTAAATTCTCAACTCCCTCGGTGAAGATTAGGTGTCCATAGTGTCCATGGTGATGAAAATCCATAATCCGTTTAAAAATCCGTTTTTTAAAAATTTCCAAAATAATCCAGTGTATTAAAACATCCTAAAATAAAAACATTCTTTATAATAAATGACATACAAATTTTCTTAAAAAAGCTTTTTCTTTAACCGACCGAAGTAACCACTAATAGGCAACAAAATATCAAATCTTTCTGTCCCTAATCAGATTACATTAGCAACATTTAGCAACATTAAAGGCTACAAAATATCTACTCCCTTACCATTGAAGGAAGGGAAATTTTTCTGTCCCTGGGTAGATATGAAGCTGTTTTCTTATCTGTTAAAAAAGAAAAGAAATATATAACCACAGAATTAGATACTACTTCTTAATTTAGATACTACTTCATAAATAACAGGACAAATTATACTCCTCATTTAGGCCCTTAGGATTTTTTGTTTGGAGTAGCCAGATCCAAAAACATTCTCTCTGGAGTAATTCACGTTTTATATCACTACCCTGTCGTGCCTTTACTTTCTCCAATATCTGCCAACGTATCTGGGATACCCGATGTCCCTGTGTATAGAAATGTCGGGCTAATAAAGTTTCCTTTCTCACTTTCTCTTGCCTTATATTACCTATAGGGACCACCCTTGGAACAGATGGTTTGTAGTTGCGTATATTGGACTTGTGTTCATTTAATCTTACTTTAATAGATCTGGATGTTTGGCCAACGTACGCCAAGCCACATGGGCATTTAATACAATAAACAACAGAATTTGTATCACATGTGAAGAACCCTTTAATGGTGTGCTTAGAGCCTTTATGCGGATGTGTGACCATGTTACCTGGAATTATCCCAGTACAATGGCCACAATTCCTGCAGGGAAATGTACCATTGTTCACCAAACCCATAGCTTTGTTTGGTTTTAATCAATTCACCTATGTTCTTACCCCTTCTATATGAAAAAAGCGGGGGTGTTTGAAACAAGTGACCATATTTAGGGTCACCACTCACGATGGCCCAGTATTTCAGTATAACCTTACGAATAGCCTTAGAGTTGCTATCATACGTAGATACGAATGGGATTCTAGATGGCCTAGTACAATTAATAGTGTTTTTCTTCAGCAACTCTTTCCTTGGGATATCTCCTACACTCTTTCTAGTAATTTCTAGGTTATTACTCTTATATCCTTTTTCAATGAATTTATTACACATCTCCCTAGACTCCTTTTCGTATAGTTCCTCAGTAGAAGTGATACGTCTCACACGTGTTAACTGACTCTTTGGGAGGCCACTACACAACCCGGGAGGGTGATATGATGTGGGTCTAAGTAGATTATTTACATCAGTGGGTTTGGTATATAACGAAGTGATAAATGTAGTACCTTCAACCATTACATTAACATCTAAAAAATGTATAACAGAAGAACTAGCTTCCAATGTAAACTTAATGGTTGAGTGTACCCCATTTAAATATATAAGGAACTCGTTCTGCCTTAGTCCCAGTCCACAAGAAAAACGTATCATCGACATAACGCATGTATGCCTGGATAAAAGAGGAAAAGTGATTATTAGCAAAAATGAAATTCTTCTCAAAATAATCCATAAAGACATTGGCATAGGCAGGTGCCATGTTGGCACCCATGGCACAGCCTTGTAACTGTAAAAAATAATCCTCTTTGAACTGGAAATAATTTTTCTGTAAAACAAAATCAAGTAATTCACATACAAAATTGACCATATAATTGGGTAAGGACCCTTGTCCCAGATATGTACGAATACATTCAATTCCTTCATGGTGTGGAATTGAAGGCTCAGTAGAGTACAAGAGAGATGCCAGGCTCAGTAGAGTACAAGAGAGATGCCAGGCTCAGTAGAGTACAACAGAGATGCCAGGCTCAGTAGAGTACAACAGAGATGCCAGGCTCAGTAGAGTACAAGAGAGATGCCAGGCTCAGTACAAGAGGGATGCCAGGCTCAGTACAAGAGAGATGCCAGGCTCAGTACTAGAGGGATGCCAGGCTCAGTACAAGAGAGATGCCAGGCTCAGTACAAGAGAGATGCCAGGCTCAGTACAAGAGAGATGCCAGGCTCAGTAGGGTACAAGAGAGATGCCAGGCTCAGTACAAGAGGGATGCCAGGCTCAGTACAAGAGGGATGCCAGGCTCAGTAGGGTACAAGAGAGATGCCAGGCTCAGTACAAGAGGGATGCCAGGCTCAGTACAAGAGGGATGCCAGGCTCAGTAGAGTACAAGAGAGATGCCAGGCTCAGTACAAGAGAGATGCCAGGCTCAGTAGGGTACAAGAGAGATGCCAGGCTCAGTACAAGAGGGATGCCAGGCTCAGTACAAGAGGGATACCAGGCTCAGTAGGGTACAAGAGAGATGCCAGGCTCAGTACAAGAGGGATGCCAGGCTCAGTACAAGAGGGATGCCAGGCTCAGTAGAGTACAAGAGAGATGCCAGGCTCAGTACAAGAGAGATGCCAGGCTCAGTAGGGTACAAGAGAGATGCCAGGCTCAGTACAAGAGGGATGCCAGGCTCAGTACAAGAGGGATACCAGGCTCAGTAGGGTACAAGAGAGATGCCAGGCTCAGTACAAGAGGGATGCCAGGCTCAGTACAAGAGGGATGCCAGGCTCAGTAGAGTACAAGAGAGATGCCAGGCTCAGTACAAGAGAGATGCCAGGCTCAGTAGGGTACAAGAGAGATGCCAGGCTCAGTACAAGAGGGATGCCAGGCTCAGTAGAGTACAAGAGAGATGCCAGGCTCAGTACAAGAGAGATGCCAGGCTCAGTAGAGTACAAGAGAGATGCCAGGCTCAGTAGAGTACAAGAGAGATGCCAGGCTCAGTACAAGAGGGATGCCAGGCTCAGTACAAGAGGGATGCCAGGCTCAGTAGGGTACAAGAGAGATGCACTTTCTCTGTACATGGCAGGGGGGCCCGGGGCTGCTCAGCATTTGATGAAAGATGTGAGAGTCGGGGCTGCTACAGACTTGGATGAGTCTCTTTGTACCTGGGGCTCTGTCTGACCTCACTAACCCCCCGTGTTTAATGTACAGGTGTGGGCACCTCTCCCCATCCCTCTTTCCTTCTCTCACTCACCTGGTATGTTAATGAGAGTTTTAACATTCCTCCCAAATCCTCCTTTAATCTCAGTTTTGTGACCGCCCCTCCCCCATGCACTTAGGGCCCTTACTCACAGGTGTTTCACCCTCCAGTCCCCTGAGCTTCATCTGCCCCACCTGCATTTGCTCTTACACTCAGTAAGACTTAGGGTTACAACGTGCCATTGTAATGCTCTGGCAGAATAAGGGTTAAATTGCCCTACTGCTCGGCTCTGGCAGAATAAGGGTTAAATTGCCCTACTGCTGGGCTCTGGCAGAATTAGGGTTAAATTGCCCTACTGCTGGGCTCTGGCAGAATAAGGGTTAAATTGCCCTACTGCTGGGCTCTGGCAGAATTAGGGTTAAATTGCCCTACTGCTGGGCTCTGGCAGAATAAGGGTTAAATTGCCCTACTGCTGGGCTCTGGCAGAATAAGGGTTAAATTGCCCTACTGCTGGGCTCTGGCAGAATAAGGGTTAAATTGCCCTACTGCTGGGCTCTGGCAGAATAAGGGTTAAATGGCCCTACTGCTGGGCTCTGGCCGAATAAGGGTTAAATTGCCCTACTGCTGGGCTCTGGCAGAATAAGGGTTAAATTGCCCTACTGCTGGGCTCTGGCCGAATAAGGGTTAAATTGCCCTACTGCTGGGCTCTGGCAGAATAAGGGTTAAATTGCCCTACTGCTGGGCTCTGGCAGAATAAGGGTTAAATTGCCCTACTGCTGGGCTCTGGCAGAATAAGGGTTAAATTGCCCTACTGGTGGGCTCTGGCCGAATAAGGGTTAAATTGCCCTACTGGTGGGCTCTGGCCGAATAAGGGTTAAATTGCCCTACTGCTGGGCACTGGCAGAATAAGGGTTAATTTACGCTACCGCTGGGCTCTGGCAGATTAAGGGTTAAGGAGTGCAACTGCTGGGCTCTGGCAGAGCAGTGGTTAAGTTGTTGTTGAGCTGGTGCTGGGCATGTGCTGCTAGTTAGTTATCAGCATTGGAACATGTGGGACTAGTTAGTGGAAGGAGGGGTAGTGGGAGGCAATTTGCCAGTAGTGAAGCGGCACGGAGCTGCCAGAGTGATTGTGTGTATATACTGTATATATATATATATATACTCCATGCACCGGTGCATTCACATGCGGGGGAGGGGAGAGCTGTTTCAGGCCTGGGGCCCCTTGTCAGTGTATTACAGGGGGATCATCAGTATTCCCCGCACCCTATCACTTATCAACTTATAGCAAACACTCTCAGGGGTGATGGGAGTTCCAGTAAAAACTTAGTTCAGTTGCGTCCAAAATGTGTCCTTCCAGTAAGTGTGTCCCCCAAATCTCTACTTCATTGTCTGGCGGGGGATTTCAGCTGGGGGGCTGCATTGCAAATCATACCGTTTAACTACAACTCCCATTATTCTGCCAAATCTGTAGGCCTGGATATTCATAGTGCAGAACTCTGGCCTCCTGCTGTAGAAAGGCAATATCCTTATCATTTACAGTAGGGGGTACATTATCCTTATAATACATGAGTGATACTCAGAGTTCCCTGTATAACTCAGCCTGCAGCCTTGTGCCTTTATATGGTCACAGAACAACCCCTCAGTGACTTCTAATATCCTTATCATTTACAGTAGGGGGTACATTATCCCTTATAATACATGAGTGATACTCAGAGTTCCCTGTATAACTCAGCCTGCAGCCTTGTGCCTTTATATGGTCACAGAACAACCCCTCAGTGACTTCTAATATCCTTATCATTTACAGTAGGGGGTACATTATCCCTTATAATACATGAGTGATACTCAGAGTTCCCTGTATAACTCAGCCTGCAGCCTTGTGCCTTTATATGGTCACAGAACAACCCCTCAGTGACTTCTAATATCCTTATCATTTACAGTAGGGGGTACATTATCCCTTATAATACATGAGTGATACTCAGAGTTCCCTGTATAACTCAGCCTGTAGCCTTGTGTCTTTATATGGTCACAGAACAACCCCTCAGTGACTTCTAATATCCTTATCATTTACAGTAGGGGGTAGACAAAGTGCACCCCAGCCAGTAGGAGAATATTTGTGCCTAAAGCAGAAGGAGGGGTTTGTGGGAGGGGCCTGTTACCTGTTTACACCTTGGTCAGGTATGTTGTTACCCCCCAGTGGGACAATAAAGAGTTTAGAGGATATTGGGGGAATAAAGGGAAGAGGAGGAGGAGGAGGAGGAGGGGATGAAGGTTTATTACTCAGTAAACAGGGGGTCGTACAGAACATGAAGGGTCGTTGGTTTATGGGGGTCATTTCCATTGAGCGTCAGGGTTTCATTGCCCCTCTCAGGAGACCCCCATGAAGGTGGGGCTGGTGGGAGACAATGGGAGGGTTAATTAAAGTGCAACAGGACGAGCCCAATATTGACGGAGACAAAGTGCAAGGCCACTCCAGTGACTCCTCCCACTCTGTTACTTGTGATGACGCAGACTGTAAGGATTTCTATGAAGCCATGCACAGTGATCACAGTGGCTCCTAGGGGGGTTCCCTCATCACAGGAGCCACAGGGGAACCCCCAGAACATATGTCCCAGTCCCCCTCCCTTCTGACTGGGTTCTATGTATAATCCCATCAGCCTCCCTTGCAATTGGTCTTTCCTTCCCATCAGCCCATGAATGTGGGACCATAAAGTGGGGGACCCCTGTAATAAACGCTTCTGCCTCACAGATTAGTTGTAACAAGAGAGTCGAATCCAAATCTCCAGTATCAGAGCCTGGGGGTCAACTCTGTCCTCCCCTTTAATCCTAAATCTTTTCTTTGTCCCCCCCCCCCCCCGGGCAATGGAAACTCCTTCTCACTGATCTCTATTCACCCCTCAATGGGATCTGAGCAATCGACACCCCCATAATCCCCCTCCACAATTACAGACCTTAAACTCCACATTCATCTTCTTTATCACCCCCCCAGGATTTCTGTCCCCTGCCCCCCCTCAATACAAACTGTCACCTCTACCAACTGCCACTTCTCCTTCCACAGCGACCCCCGAACCTCCTCTCACCCCAAAAATACTCACTATCTGTATGGAGTCTGTGTGTTCCCTTGTGTTTGGGGGTTCATTCTGCCCAGGACACTATCTGTATGGAGTCTGTGTGTTCCCTTGTGTTTGGGGGTTCATTCTGCCCAGGACACTATCTGTATGGAGTCTGTGTGTTCCCTTGTGTTTGGGGGTTCATTCTGCCCAGGACACTATCTGTATGGAGTCTGTGTGTTCCCTTGTGTTTGGGGGTTCATTCTGCCCAGGACACTATCTGTATGGAGTCTGTGTGTTCCCTTGTGTTTGGGGGTTCATTCTGCCCAGGACACTATCTGTATGGAGTCTGTATGTTCCCTTGTGTTTGGGGGTTCATTCTGCCCAGGGCACTATCTGTATGGAGTCTGTATGTTCCCTTGTGTTTGGGGGTTCATTCTGCCCAGGACACTATCTGTATGGAGTCTGTGTGTTCCCTTGTGTTTGGGGGTTCATTCTGCCCAGGACACTATCTGTATGGAGTCTGTGTGTTCCCTTGTGTTTGGGGGTTCATTCTGCCCAGGACACTATCTGTATGGAGTCTGTGTGTTCCCTTGTGTTTGGGGGTTCATTCTGCCAGGACACTATCTGTATGGAGTCTGTGTGTTCCCTTGTGTTTGGGGGTTCATTCTGCCCAGGACACTATCTGTATGGAGTCTGTGTGTTCCCTTGTGTTTGGGGGGGTTATAAATAGGGGGTATATTGGGAGATACAGGAATATATACAGATATAGGGGGGGTATAAATAGGGGGGTTTATACACAGAGATAGAGATAAAGAGGGGGGATATGGGGGGATATTGGGAATGTGCAGAAGGGAAGGGGGGGTTCATCGTAGGAAATAAAAGTGGACATTGGGGTCGGGTCGTTAATGAGCCAAAGACAAAGTCCCCCCCCCAGTCAGACTACAACTCCCAGCAGCCCCTGAGGCCAAGGAATAAACCTGTGCCCCCCCCGTGTCTGAAACTAAACAGAACATTTTATTGGACTTTACACAAACGTCACGTGGGACCGACCCCCCCTCGTGTAATTGGACCAAAGTATTAGTGACGGGGGGGGACAGAGAATTGCCCCCCCTGAGCTTCTGGTACTTTGGGATTTCTGGAATATTCCCATGGAAACGAGGGATAATGAGCCCCCATAGATCAGACATTTGTTCCCCCCAGAGACAAATCTGTCAAATTAAATCCCCCCCCCCGGGGTAAATGTTACACCTGCCCCTCCCTCTCCCTCACACAATGGGATAATTAGTCCTAATAACCCCCCCGACCTCTCCCATTGTCCTCCCCCCACCCTCTGCTCAATACACCCGGGGGGGGGGGCAATTACTGATAAAACATTCCTGCCCCCCCCATCCATCACCTCCTGACAAACTGCCCGAGATTCATATAAATCTGTGTCTGGATAAGGGGCCACAAGTGCGACTGAGGTGTGGGGGGGTCTATGTACCCCATTATCCTGCTCCCTCTTCACTTAACTCACCCCAAATCTCCCCCTAACTGACCTTCAGACTGGGCCCCCTTAGCTCATAACAAGGTTACAGATATATAGAAACATTGGGGTGTCACCCTGCTATAGTTCCAGGGGTACCCAGGGTACAAATAATCACTCACCCCAAATATCCCCCTAACTGACCTTCAGACTGGGCCCCCTTAGCTCATAACAAGGTTACAGATATATAGAAACATTGGGGTGTCACCCTGCTATAGTTCCAGGGGTACCCAGGGGTACAAATAAGCACTCACCCCAAATCTCCCCCTAACTGACCTTCAGACTGGGCCCCTTAGCTCATAACAAGGTTACAGATATATAGAAACATTGGGGTGTCACCCTGCTATAGTTCCAGGGGTACCCAGGGTACAAATAAGCACTCACCCCAAATCTCCCCCTAACTGACCTTCAGACTGGGCCCCCTTAGCTCATAACAAGGTTACAGATATATAGAAACATTGGGGTGTCACCCTGCTATAGTTCCAGGGGTACCCAGGGTACAAATAAACACTCACCCCAAATCTCCCCCTAACTGACCTTCAGACTGGGCCCCCTTAGCTCATAACAAGGTTACAGATATATAGAAACATTGGGGTGTCACCCTGCTATAGTTCCAGGGGTACCCAAGGTACAAATAAGCACTCACCCCAAATCTCCCCCTAACTGACCTTCAGACTGGGCCCCCCTTAGCTCATAACAAGGTTACAGATATATAGAAACATTGGGGTGTCACCCTGCTATAGTTCCAGGGGTACCCAGGGTACAAATAAGCACTCACCCCAAATCTCCCCCTAACTGGCCTTCAGACTGGGCCCCCTTAGCTCATAACAAGGTTACAGATATATAGAAACATTGGGGTGTCACCCTGCTATAGTTCCAGGGGTACCCAGGGTACAAATAATCACTCACCCCAAATCTCCCCCTAACTGACCTTCAGACTGGGCCCCCTTAGCTCATAACAAGGTTACAGATATATAGAAACATTGGGGTGTCACCCTGCTATAGTTCCAGGGGTACCCAGGGTACAAATAAACACTCACCCCAAATCTCCCCCTAACTGGGCTGCACTGATCTGGGTTGACACGGGGTCCCCCACTTTGGGTGAATACAATGAATAAATAACTCGGTACAATAAAGCGGAACTGAATTATTTGGGGTACAACTTGGGGTTAAACAGCGTCTCAGGGGCTGGGGGGGCAGACTGAGCTCTGAAATATGAACAAAATTTTGGGGGAGGGGGAAATAAAGAGAGAAAAGCAGAGGGGGAGGGGCAGCTGCATTTTCCCAGTTTGAAACAAGTAAAGTCCAACAATTCGATCTCCCTCTGCTGGTCACGTTCTGTTATTGCACCTTGTACAACAGAGAGTAATTTCACCTTTGTTCTATGAAAAAGATGAGGTTGTGTCTCCCTCTGCTGGACACTGTAGGTATTACACTCACAGAAATGGTGTGTGATTCCCTCTGCTGGACACTGTAGGTATTACACTCACAGAAATGGTGTGTGATTCCCTCTGCTGGACACTGTAGGTATTACACTCACAGAAATGGTGTGTGATTCCCTCTGCTGGTCACTGTAGGTATTACACTCACAGAAATGGTGTGTGTCTCCCTCTGCTGGACACTGTAGGTATTACACTCACAGAAATGGTGTGTGATTCCCTCTGCTGGTCACTGTAGGTATTACACTCACAGAAATGGTGTGTGATTCCCTCTGCTGGACACTGTAGGTATTACACTCACAGAAATGGTGTGTGATTCCCTCTGCTGGTCACTGTAGGTATTACACTCACAGAAATCTAGTGATTTGCAGGGGAAAAGCATTTTCTGGGGATGATAATTTGATGATGCGACAAGTTCAACAAGGAGAACTGGAAGAAATGTCATTACAGAGAATCATCGGATCTGATACTGGAATCAATGGACTGACTTAGATTTACTGATCTACTTCTGAGGATTCAACCCCCTCCTGAAGCCTCTCACCTCTAAGGATATAACACTATAATTTACCTGCTATAACACAGCACTGGCTCTGCCTCTTATACACAGTACAACTCCCTGCATCTCCATACTCTGGTTCTTATACACAGTACAATTCCCTGCACCTCCATACTCTGGTTCTTATATACAATACAACTCCCTGCATCTCCATACTCTGGTTCTTTTATACAGTACAACTCCCTGCATCTCCATACTCTGACTCTTATACACAGTACAATTCCCTGCATCTTCATAATCTGGTTCTTATACACAATACAACTCCCTGCACCTCCATACTCTGGTTCTTATATACAATACAACTCCCTGCACCTCCATACTCTGGTTCTTATATACAATACAACTCCCTGCATCTCCATACTCTGGTTCTTTTATACAGTACAACTCCCTGCATCTCCATACTCTGACTCTTATACACAGTACAACTCCCTGCATCTCCATACTCTGGTTCTTATACACAGTACAACTCACTGCATCTCCATACTCTGGTTCATATACACAGTACAACTCCCTGCATCTCCATACTCTGGTCCTTATACACAATACAACTCCCTGCATCTCCATACTCTGGTTCTTATACACAGTACAACTCCCTGCATCTCCATACTCTGGTTCTTATACACAGTACAACTCCCTGCATCTCCATACTCTGGTCCTTATACACAATACAACTCCCTGCATCTCCATACTCTGGTTCTTATACACAGTACAACTCCCTTCATCTCCATACTCTGGTTCTTATACACAGTACAACTCCCTGCATCTTCATACTCTGATTCTTATACACAGTACAACTCCCTGCATCTCCATACTCTGGTCCTTATACACAATACAACTCCCTGCATCTCCATACTCTGGTCCTTATACACAATACAACTCCCTGCATCTCCATACTCTGGTCCTTATACACAGTACAACTCCCTGCATCTCCATACTCTGGTCCTTATACACAGTACAACTCCCTGCATCTCCATACTCTGGTCCTTATACACAGTACAACTCCCTGCATCTCCATACTCTGGTTCTTATACACAGTACAACTCCCTGCATCTCCATACTCTGTTCCTTATACACAATACAACTCCCTGCATCTCTATACTCTGGTTCTTATATACAGTACAACTCCCTGCATCTCCATACTCTGGTCCTTATACACAATACAACTCCCTGCATCTCCATACTCTGGTCCTTATACACAGTACAACTCCCTGCATCTCCATACTCTGGTCCTTATACACAGTACAACTCCCTGCATCTCCATACTCTGGTCCTTATACACAGTACAACTCCCTGCATCTCCATACTCTGGTCCTTATACACAGTACAACTCCCTGCATCTCCATACTCTGGTTCTTATACACAGTACAACTCCCTGCATCTCCATACTCTGTTCCTTATACACAATACAACTCCCTGCATCTCTATACTCTGGTTCTTATATACAGTACAACTCCCTGCATCTCCATACTCTGGTCCTTATACACAATACAACTCCCTGCATCTCCATACTCTGGTCCTTATACACAGTACAACTCCCTGCATCTCCATACTCTGGTCCTTATACACAGTACAACTCCCTGCATCTCCATACTCTGGTCCTTATACACAGTACAACTCCCTGCATCTCCATACTCTGGTTCTTATACACAGTACAACTCCCTGCATCTCCATACTCTGTTCCTTATACACAATACAACTCCCTGCATCTCTATACTCTGGTTCTTATATACAGTACAACTCCCTGCATCTCCATACTCTGGTCCTTATACACAATACAACTCCCTGCATCTCCATACTCTGGTCCTTATACACAGTACAACTCCCTGCATCTCCATACTCTGGTCCTTATACACAGTACAACTCCCTGCATCTCCATACTCTGGTTCTTATACATAGTACAACTCCCTTCATCTCCATACTCTGGTTCTTATACACAGTACAACTCCCTGCATCTCCATACTCTGGTTCTTATATACAGTACAACTCCCTGCCCCTCCATACTCTGGCTCTAATACACAGTACAACTCCCTGCACCTCCACACACTGGTTCTTATACACAGTACAACTCCCTGCATCTCCATACTCTGGTTCTTATACACAGTACAACTCCCTGCATCTCCATACTCTGGTCCTTATACACAGTACAACTCCCTGCATCTCCATACTCTGGTCCTTATACACAGTACAACTCCCTGCATCTCCATACTCTGGTTCTTATACACAGTACAACTCCCTGCATCTCCATACTCTGGTTCTTATACACAGTACAACTCCCTTCACCTCTATACTCTGGCTCTAATACACAGTACAACTCCCTGCATCTCCATACTCTGGCTCTAATACACAGTACAACTCCCTGCATCTCCATACTCTGGTTCTTATACACAGTACAACTCCCTGCATCTCCATACTCTGGTTCTTATACACAGTACAACTCCCTGCATCTCCATACTCTGGTTCGTATATACAGTACAACTCCCTTCATTTCCATACTCTGGTTCTTATACACAATACAACTCTCTGCATCTCTATACTCTGGTTCTTATACACAGTACAACTCCCTGCATCTTCATAATCTGGTTCTTATACACAATACAACTCCCTGCATCTCCATACTCTGGTTCTTTTATACAATACAACTCCCTGCATCTCCATACTCTGGTTCTTATACACAGTACAACTCCCTGCATCTCCATACTCTGGTCCTTATACACAGTACAACTCCCTGCATCTCCATACTCTGGTTCTTATACACAGTACAACTCCCTTCATCTCCATACTCTGGTTCTTATACACAGTACAACTCCCTGCGTCTCCATACTCTGGTTCTTATATACGGTACAACTCCCTGCATCTCCATACTCTGGCTCTTATACACAGTACAACTCCCTGCATCTCCATACTCTGGCTCGTATACACAGTACAACTCCCTGCCCCTCCATACTCTGGCTCTAATACACAGTACAACTCCCTGCACCTCCACACTCTGGTTCTTATACACAGTACAACTCCCTGCATCTCCATACTCTGGTTCTTATATACAGTACAACTCCCTGCATCTCCATACTCTGGTTCTTATACACAGTACAACTCCCTTCATCTCCATACTCTGGTTCTTATACACAGTACAACTCCCTGCATCTCCATACTCTGGTTCTTATATACAGTACAACTCCCTGCCCCTCCATACTCTGGCTCTAATACACAGTACAACTCCCTGCACCTCCACACACTGGTTCTTATACACAGTACAACTCCCTGCATCTCCATACTCTGGTTCTTATATACAGTACAACTCCCTGCATCTCCATACACTGGTTCTTATACACAGTACAACTCCCTGCATCTCCATACTCTGGTCCTTATACACAGTACAACTCCCTGCATCTCCATACTCTGGTTCTTATACACAGTACAACTCCCTGCATCTCCATACTCTGTTCCTTATACACAATACAACTCCCTGCATCTCTATACTCTGGTTCTTATATACAATACAACTCCCTGCATCTCCATACTCTGGTTTTTATACACAGTACAACTCCCTGCATCTCCATACTCTGGTCCTTATACACAGTACAACTCCCTGCATCTCCATACTCTGGTCCTTATACACAGTACAACTCCCTGCATCTCCATACTCTGGTTCTTATACACAGTACAACTCCCTGCATCTCTATACTCTGGTTCTTATACACAGTACAACTCCCTGCATCTCCATACTCTGGTTCTTATACACAGTACAACTCCCTGCATCTCCATACTCTGGTCCTTATACACAATACAACTCCCTGCATCTCCATACTCTGGTTCTTATACACAGTACAACTCCCTGCACCTCCACACTCTGGTTCTTATACACAGTAGGACTCCCTGCATCTCCATACTCTGATTCTTATACACAGTACAACTCCCTTCACCTCTATACTCTGGCTCTAATACACAGTACAACTCCCTGCATCTCCATACTCTGGCTCTAATACACAGTACAACTCCCAGCATCTCCATACTCTGGTTCTTATACACAGTACAACTCCCTGCATCTCCATACTCTGGTTCTTATACACAGTACAACTCCCTGCATCTCCATACTCTGGTTCTTATATACAGTACAACTCCCTGCATTTCCATACTCTGGTTCTTATACACAATACAACTCCCTGCATCTCCATACTCTGGTTCTTATACACAATACAACTCTCTGCATCTCTATACTCTGGTTCTTATACACAGTACAACTCCCTGCATCTTCATAATCTGGTTCTTATACACAATACAACTCCCTGCACCTCCATACTCTGGTTCTTATATACAATACAACTCCCTGCATCTCCATACTCTGGTTCTTTTATACAGTACAACTCCCTGCATCTCCATACTCTGACTCTTATACACAGTACAACTCCCTGCATCTCCATACTCTGGTTCTTATATACAGTACAACTCCCTGCATTTCCATACTCTGGTTCTTATACACAATACAACTCTCTGCATCTCTATACTCTGGTTCTTATACACAGTACAACTCCCTGCATCTTCATAATCTGGTTCTTATACACAATACAACTCCCTGCACCTCCATACTCTGGTTCTTATATACAATACAACTCCCTGCATCTGCATACTCTGGTTCTTTTATACAGTACAACTCCCTTCATCTCCATACTCTGGTTCTTATACACAGTACAACTCCCTGCATCTCCATACTCTGGTTCTTATATACGGTACAACTCCCTGCATCTCCATACTCTGGCTCTTATACACAGTACAACTCCCTGCATCTCCATACTCTGGCTCGTATACACAGTACAACTCCCTGCCCCTCCATACTCTGGCTCTAATACACAGTACAACTCCCTGCATCTCTATACTCTGGTTCTTATACACAGTACAACTCCCTGCATCTCCATACTCTGGTTCTTATACACAGTACAACTCCCTGCATCTCCATACTCTGGTCCTTATACACAATACAACTCCCTGCATCTCCATACTCTGGTTCTTATACACAGTACAACTCCCTGCATCTCCATACTCTGGTTCTTATACACAGTACAACTCCCTTCATCTCCATACTCTGGTTCTTATACACAGTACAACTCCCTGCATCTCCATACTCTGGTTCTTATATACAGTACAACTCCCTGCATCTCCATACTCTGGCTCTTATACACAGTACAACTCCCTGCATCTCCATACTCTGGCTCGTATACACAGTACAACTCCCTGCCCCTCCATACTCTGGCTCTAATACCCAGTACAACTCCCTGCACCTCCACACTCTGGTTCTTATACACAGTACAACTCCCTGCATCTCCATACTCTGGTTCTTATATACAGTACAACTCCCTGCATCTCCATACACTGGTTCTTATACACAGTACAACTCCCTGCATCTCCATACTCTGGTCCTTATACACAGTACAACTCCCTGCATCTCCATACTCTGGTTCTTATATACAGTACAACTCCCTGCATCTCCATACTCTGTTCCTTATACACAATACAACTCCCTGCATCTCTATACTCTGGTTCTTATATACAGTACAACACCCTGCATCTCCATACTCTGGTTCTTATACACAGTACAACTCCCTGCATCTCTATACTCTGGTTCTTATACACAGTACAACTCCCTGCATCTCCATACTCTGGTTCTTATACACAGTACAACTCCCGCAGTAGAAATGTCTCTCCAGATTCTGAGCCCTGCCCCCCGACCAAATTATATTGATTCCTCTTTGAACAGAACCCACAAGCTGACACTCTCGCTCAGGACTTTATTGCAAAACATCAGATTGTAACTGTGACCCCCTCCAAGCTCTCTCCTCCTTGCTGACCCCCCTCCTGCCTTAACCCTTTCCATCCTGTAACTCTCACAACTTGCCCATAGTTCTTCTCTAGTCAGTCACTGGGCTACTGAGCTTACACTCTTTAATTCTTCTTTGGCGTTCGGAACTTTCCCGTTTCCAGTTAAACTGACCCTCCATTTCTACCACTTGCCTCTAAACTCATAAAAAAAGGATTTATGTTTTGTGTAGCCGAGGATGAGTAGAGTATAACAGTGCTTTATTAGCAGAGTCATGCAGACATTACACTTCAACAGTAGCTTCAACATTAACACTTTTAAGCAGTATATAAAGTACTATGTATACAGTATAACTCTTGTGTACAGTGACATCTATAGGCCATTTGTATAAACACCACATATTCCCCCTATAATAGGAAAGCATTTGGACAACTATAATAAACAGCAACAATTCAACAGTATGCATTTTAAAACAATATTATACATTCTTCACATCACATAGTCCTGGGTCCATGCAGGTAGTTTTCTGATTCTCTCAGTACGCCTTATAGGCTCACTTTCTTCAGGTCTATTGCAGTTGACATCAGTAGTAGGAAAATGTCCTTCATCAAATGGAGCTTCTCCAAAGTCATATCTAACAGGAGCAAGATGACTTGCATTCCATATGCGACCATCAGACAGTTCATATGTGTATGGTCCTCGCTGGCGTCTCACTTCAAGTGGTGTAGTAAATATAGATTGTCCTTGTTTCAGTATTCCTGGTTTCTTAATTCTGTCTAAAGATCCAGGCTGAAAGTGCACTTCTCCGGCACCACTTTTTCTGTCAGTATAAGCCTTACATTTGGCTTGTTGACGTATCACAATGTCAGCAGTAGATGATTTTGTAGGCACAGTATTTTGTGGAAGTTTGATGTCTGCAACATGTAACTTAGTGCGCATCTGTCTGCCATGTAATAATTCTGCTGGAGATGATTGGGTTGTTGCATGGCACGTTGCTCTGTAGTTATGTAGGAACTCTGTTGTAAATACTTTCCCAGTAAGATTTGCTGCCTGTAGTGTTTCTTTCAGACTTCTGTTGAATCGCTTGATTTCTCCATTTGCTTGTGGGTAATACACTGAAGATTTCTTATGCACAATATTCCTCTCTCTCAGAAAGGATTCAAACTCATATGAGACAAACTGTGGTCCATCGTCTGATATTGTCTGATATTAACTCCTTTGGATTACCTTCTCTGCTGAAGACTGTAGACAGAAATATTATTACTGTAGCTGATGTTATATGAGAAACAAATGCAATTTCAGGCCATTTACTGTAATAGTCTATCAAGGTTATAGTAAATCTACAGTCTATAGGAGCATCTGTAAAAGGACCGACAATATCAATAGCAAGTTTTTCCCATGATGAATCAGGGAATGGTACTGGCTGAAGTGGTGACATTTTAGACACTGGCTGTGTGTCAGGCACTGGTGCTGTAGTAATGAGACCATCAACTAATTGTAGGTTTAATGCAGCAAAGAGATCCCTCCCAAGTATAGCAGTTCCCTTATTCACAATGTAAAAGTCACATTTTGCAGCATTTGATTCAAATTGTACAGTCACTGGCAAGTAACCAAGCACAGGGATTGGATCCTTTAAGTAACTGACCAGTCTCAGGGCAGGTGCAACAAGCGGATCTTTTGCAAAGTATTTCAAGAAAATCTCCTTTGGTTGTATAGAAAGAGCTGAACCTGTATCACATCAGGTTAATGGAGTGTCCCTTGTCAGCAGAAGCAGTACTGACACTGACATATAAACTTGTCTGCAATAAATGTACCAGCTTTATCCACACTTAATACTGGGACATTTGTAGTAGTGACTTCATGAACATCTTTAGCAGAACTACAGCAGATTTTAGCAAAATCTCCTACTTTTGTGCATTTGTGGCACCGTTTAGCTTTTGCAGGACATGTAACATGATTTGCAGTGTGTTGTGTTGAACCACAGTGAAAGCAGTATTTTCTATTTGTATTTGCTGCACGGTTTTGCAGTGTAGGTGAATCCCTTTCCTTAGCACTGTATTTTGCCTGTGACTGTGTATTATTAGGCCACAGTGCTGGATTCACAGTCTGTACATTCCCAGCAGTTCCCTGACTGAGAGTTTTAGCCTCTGCCACTGCTGTTTCAATTTGGCTAGTAACTATAATAGCCTTTGCAAGGGTTAAATCCTGCTCTAGGAGCAGTCTCTCTCTAATGTGAGGTGAGTTTGTTTTTTCCACTATTTGGTCTCTTAGCATTTCATCTGTTAGATTCCCAAACTCACAGGTAACAACCAGCTCTCTCAAAGCTGCTACAAATCATTCTGTGGATTCACCACGTTGGCAGAATTTATATCTTTCAGCAACTATATTTACTCTTGGCACAAAAAGTTCTTTATATCAGTAAGTGCAGTTTCTATAGTCTCATCAGCTAATGGTAATGTATAGAATATACGCTGTCCCTCTGCTCCCAGGCAGTGAATAAGTAAAGCTTTGTAGCAGCACAAATCTCCCCTTCGTCAGCAGCAATAATGTCATTGTCAAACATACGGATCCAAGCAGTAAAAGGTACGGTAGTCTCACCAGGGTTTGGAAGAAAAGATACAGGCTGCTGTCGCCATTTGTTATGTTTTGGGTAGCCGAGGATGAGTAGAGTATAACAGAGCTTTATTAGCAGATTCATGCAGCCATTACACAACAGTAAGCAACTCTTAACACCACAAGCTGTATAGAAAGTGTGCACCGTATTGAGCACAGTGACATCTAAAGGCCATTTGTATAAACACCAAAGTATTTCTCCCCAATTATTCACTTTCATCTCAAGGTATGTACTTATTGTTTGTATATGGCTCCTTGGGCACTGATACTGCTCCTCTCTTTTTCTATAGGCTGGAGGTGCAGCTTTCTGTAGCCTGGATTCAGAATATGAATATATAGAAAGTATTATGTTTTTGTTGGGTGATGGAATCTGGAGGAGGTTGGTCCAGGAAAGACTTTTCTGGAACGCTCGTTTGGGTTGGTGGTGGGGGAAGGAAGGCCGTAGGGACAATCAAGGACTTTGCAAACTGCCCTTTTGTTGTGTTTGATGAAAAAGTTGCCAATGGACAGAGGGGTGGACTCTGCGGGCTGGAGGGTGTATGGGTGGGTTTATGGGATTTTTGTTTTGTTGTATGATTTGTGAACTGTTTATGAATTGATGATGATTTAATGTAAAGTGACCTTTTAAATAAAAAAATTCCCAATTACTCACTTTCTACTCCCCTGAATCTGCCCACTGACCCGCCCACTCTACTGACACTGACTTGTGCAGAGATACAAATTAACTTCTCTAACCAATCAGATGCATTTAGTACAGTTGGCTCCTCCCTCCTGACGCAGATTGTGTTGGTATCAATAACCAATGACTGTGTGTTGTATTGTTTTACTAATAAATCTCATCTCCACTTGCACTTAATGTCGGGGTGCCACAAGCTCTGCACTTCTTCTTCTTCTTCTTCTCCCTGTACCTCTGTCTGTCATTAAATCATCTGTCTGTCATGTACCAAATATATTTATTAACCCCTTCATTAACAGCTGAACTGACATCTCTAACTGCCTCATAACGATCTCCAACTGGATGAACCAGCGCCACGTCCAACTCAACCCAACACTGAACTAATCACCTTCTCATCTACTCCCTATTTACTAATCTCTATTGATGACATGTTTATTAGCCCCGCCTCCTTCTCATCACTCCTCAGCCCCTCCCTCTTCCCTTGTGTCCGTCCCACTTCTCTGCTCCACTTGGAGTCACCCCCCCACTACTGCTGTTTCCTACCTTAACCCTTTCTCTCCTGCTGCTGCTCTTACATTGGGAATAACATCCCTGAACTCCTCCCTCCTCTACTGGTCACTGCAGGTATTGCATTTACACAAACAGCATTTGATTCCCGGTCAGTGTCTTGTACTCACATACAAGGAGTGTCCTGATTAGTGTGACAATACATAACACAACCAACACTCGTCATTTCAGTAATTAATGGTCAACACACGCAACTGTCACCTTAATGTCTCTGCTGTCAGCTCTCAATATAACACTGACAGTTTAATTGCAATTATAATAAATATAATAATCTCTAACTCACTGTCACATGTTGTTACAGGACTTCTAATGGCCAAATAAACAAAACTGATAAAGGGAATGGAAGGGATCAGTTATGGGGAAAGGCAAGTTGGGATTGTTACACTGGAGAAGAGACAGTTAAGGGGGATATGATCACTATATATAAATATATAAGGGGATATGATCACTATATATAAATATATAAGGGGGATATGATCACTATATATAAATATATAAGGGGATATGATCACTATATATAAATATATAAGGGGATATGATCACTATATATAAATATATAAGGGGGATATGATCACTATATATAAATATATAAGGGGGATATGATCACTATATATAAATATATAAGGGGGATATGATCACTATATATAAATATATAAGGGGGATATGATCACTATATATAAATATATAAGGGGGATATGATCACTATATATAAATATATAAGGGGATATGATCACTATATATAAATATATAAGGGGGATATGATCACTATATATAAATATATAAGGGGATATGATCACTATATATAAATATATAAGGGGGATATGATCACTATATATAAATATATAAGGGGGATATGATCACTATATATAAATATATAAGGGGATATGATCACTATATATAAATATATAAGGGGGGATATGATCACTATATATAAATATATAAGGGGATATGATCACTATATATAAATATATAAGGGGATATGATCACTATATATAAATATATAAGGGGGATATGATGACTATATATAAATATATAAGGGGGATATGATGACTATATATAAATATATAAGGGGATATGATCACTATATATAAATATATAAGGGGGATATGATCACTATATATAAATATATAAGGGGGGTATGATCACTATATATAAATATATAAGGGGGGTATGATCACTATATATAAATATATAAGGGGATATGATCACTATATATAAATATATAAGGGGATATGATCACTATATATAAATATATAAGGGGATATGATCACTATATATAAATATATAAGGGGGATATGATCACTATATATAAATATATAAGGGGATATGATCACTATATATAAATATATAAGGGGCTATGATCACTATATATAAATATATAAGGGGGGTATGATCACTATATATAAATATATAAGGGGATATAATCACTATATATAAATATATAAGGGGATATGATCACTATATATAAATATATAAGGGGATATGATCACTATATATAAATATATAAGGGGGATATGATCACTATATATAAATATATAAGGGGATATGATCACTATATATAAATATATAAGGGGATATGATCACTATATATAAATATATAAGGGGATATGATCACTATATATAAATATATAAGGGGGATATGATCACTATATATAAATATATAAGGGGGGATATGATCACTATATATAGATATATAAGGGGGATATGATCACTATATATAAATATATAAGGGGGATATGATCACTATATATAAATATATAAGGGGGATATGATCACTATATATAAATATATAAGGGGATATGATCACTATATATAAATATATAAGGGGGATATGATCACTATATATAAATGGATATGATCACTATATATAAATATATAAGGGGGATATGATCACTATATATAAATATATAAGGGGGATATGATCACTATATATAAATATATAAGGGGGATATGATCACTATATATAAATATATAAGGGGGATATGATCACTATATATAAATATATAAGGGGATATGATCACTATATATAAATATATAAGGGGGATATGATCACTATATATAAATATATAAGGGGGATATGATCACTATATATAAATATATAAGGGGATATGATCACTATATATAAATATATAAGGGGATATGATCACTATATATAAATATATAAGGGGGATATGATCACTATATATAAATATATAAGGGGGATATGATCACTATATATAAATATATAAGGGGATATGATCACTATATATAAATATATAAGGGGGATATGATCACTATATATAAATATATAAGGGGGATATGATCACTATATATAAATATGGAGTAGCAGATATATTATATAGGTAGAAGGAAGGATTGGCAGCAGTGAGACAGGTTTGTTGATGATGAGGAGCTGCGAGTCCTTCTAGTGGTCAGTTGGAGTATTACAGAGAGATTTGCAGTGGTTGGAGGTTGACCCCCTGGTTACAGACCCCCCAGCTCCTGATACATAAAAAGATGAATCTGTAACAATATAAAGAGCCCCCTCATTACTATTGCGGAGCATTAATTTGACTAGTGGCTAATGAACAAAATGCTGGAGGGCCCCTGTTTGATACCCCAATAACCCCAGTAAGGTCCCCCCCAGTGACCCCGTTAGACACAAGGAGACACACGAGGAACACAGAATTCATCTAGAACTTTATAGTATTAAAAACATCACTAGAAAAACAACAAACTCCAGTTTCAGTAAAGTCTTTGCTATAAAAAGAATGGGGGTCACAGTGTGTGCGACAAAAACGTCCCAAGTTTCCCTAAAAACAAAAACCTTTAATTCTAACAAGATCCGACGCCCCAAATCTTTTCCAGTAACGGAATAATGAAATGCCCATAGCTGCCGGCAGGGGGAGGAGCCTCCACAATAAGGCCACTTGGTACCGCCCACTAGGGGCACACCTCTATTAAGGTCCTGGGGTTTCAGTGAAGGCGGGGTCAGGTCCATCCCATCATGCACCCCTCACAGTGGGATCCCCTAGATTCTCAAGTCAGTAGAGCGGAGACCCTCGGAATGTCCCATTCAGTCACAGGGGTCAGAGGTCCGTGAAAGAGGTTCCCTCCACTTCCAGGGTTTGGTACTGGACCTGTTGCTGAACCCCCCTGTGCTCCCCGTAATCGTACAGTCCAAAGCCATAAAGCGCAGACACGTCACTGACAGACGGGAGGAAGGACTCCGGGCGCGGGGGGTAGGGGAGGTACCTGTAGGACAAACACAAACGTCACTTCCTCATTGGATAAACAGTCACCAATGAAATGATGAGACACGCCCATGTCACCTGGACCCATCACCGTCTGCTATTCACCCTGGGCACCAAATACCCCAGCACCCACGGGAACTGCCCCAAATACCCCATCCTGAGGAAAGGAGGTAAAGGAATGGGAAGCACTTCCTGTAGGACAGCGGGAAAGGAACGGGAAGCACTTCCTGTAGGACAGGGGGAAAGGAACGGGAAGCACTTCCTGTAGGACAGCGGGAAAGGAACGGGAAGCACTTCCTGTAGGACAGGGGGAAAGGAACGGGAAGCACTTCCTGTAGGACAGGGGGAAAGGAACGGGAAGCACTTCCTGTAGGACAGGTGGAAAGGAACGGGAAGCACTTCCTGTAGGACAGGTGGAAAGGAACGGGAAGCACTTCCTGTAGGACAGGTGGAAAGGAACGGGAAGCACTTCCTGTAGGACAGGTGGAAGGAACGGGAAGCACTTCCTGTAGGACAGCGGAAAGGAATGGGAAGCAGTTCCTGTAGGACAGCGGGAAGGGGATGGGAAGCAGTTCCTGTAGGACAGAGGAAAAGGAATGGGAAGCAGTTCCTGTAGGACAGGTGGAAAGGACTTCATGTAGGACAGCGGGAAGGGAATGGGAAGCAGTTCCTGTAGGACAAGTGGAAAGGAACGGGAAGCACTTCCTGTAGGACAGCGGGAAGGACGGGAAGCACTTCCTGTAGGACAGGGGGAAAGGAACGGGAAGCACTTCCTGTAGGACAGCGGGAAAGGAACGGGAAGCACTTCCTGTAGGACAGCGGGAAAGGAACGGGAAGCACTTCCTGTAGGACAGCGGGAAAGGAATGGGAAGCAGTTCCTGTAGGACAGCGGGAAGGGAATGGGAAGCACTTCCTGTAGGACAGTGGGAAGGGAATGGGAAGCAGTTCCTGTAGGACAGAGGAAAAGGAATGGGAAGCAGTTCCTGTAGGACAGGTGGAAAGGACTTCATGTAGGACAGCGGGAAGGGAATGGGAAGCAGTTCCTGTAGGACAAGTGGAAAGGAATGGGAAGCAGTTCCTGTAGGACAGGTGGAAAGGACTTCATGTAGGACAGCGGGAAGGGAATGGGAAGCACTTGCTTTGTG